>NC_143556.1:0-172500 GCF_054136105.1 Typopeltis vanoorti | reverse complement strand
TGGAGGTATGTTGGATCCTGAGGCGAGTGACAAAGATGATAGGTGGTCTATGGAATGAACTTTCTGAATAACTTAAATGAATGGGTTATCAGTAATATTGCAGATGTGGCAGCCTGCAAGAGGATTTGAATAAACTGGATATATGGGCAAATGAATGGGGGTTTCGGTTCAATACAGCAAAATGTAAAGTCTTGAGGTTTGGGATCCATCAATGGGGGGATACATACTCGATTGGAGGAGGTAGGGGAGATGAGATCTGGGGGGTGATGACTGATAGATAAATGAAATTCAGGGGCATATTGCAAAGGTGGTGAGGGTAATTCAGAGGATTGCTGTAATACTGAGAAGGATGCTGACCTGCAGAGATAAAAGAGTTATCATTCCATTGTATAAGACCCTGATCAGACCACACTTTGACTATTGTTCTCAAATTTCGTCCCTAGGATTTGAAGGGGATAAACTGACTGTGGAAAGGGTACAGAGGCAGATAACAAAGATATTTTCAGGACTGTACAATATGAGTTATTAGGATCGACTGAGGGAATGTGGACTGCAGAGTTTGGATAGATCGATATAATCTGTCCAAATGATATGATCCAAATGATGATATGATTAAACTGTTGAGAGGCAGCTACAGGGTAGACATTGGAGAGTTCTTTCACTTCGTGGAATGGCAGGAAGGAGCAATGACAAGGGGCCATCCCTGGAAGTTACGAAAGGAAGCTGTGCGCAAGATGGTGAGGAGTAGTATCTTTGTGTGGAGGGTGGTTGGTTGAACCTTGGAATGCATTGCCTGAGAGAGTGGTTGGAGTGGGAACGGTCAATTGGTTCAAGGAGGGATATGATAAACTTCGTGTTTCCTAAAAACGAACCTCCCATGATGAGTCTTTTTTTTTTACTACATGGAGGCCTGGCTAATAATAACTTTACGAGAACAGGTTGAAGATCTCTGGGTTACAGAAGTTGGTTGATAGGTAGAAAAGGGGTGATACGATTGAAACATTCAAATTACTGAAGGGTGTTTACAGGATTAATTCAGAGGAAATTTTTTAGAACAGGTCTGGTGGTGGGAGAACTAGGGGTCATTTATGGAAATTGAGCAAGAGTGTTAGAACTAGGCTTTTTACTTGGAGAGTGGTGAATGAGTGAAATAAGCTGCCTGAGTTTGTTGTGAGTGCCATGACTGTAAATGAATTCAAAGCAAAGTATGATAGATACTATGCAGATGCTGATAGTTGTTCTTGACACGATGTTTAGGGCCTCCCTGAATGACTCTAAGGACTCCTTGGAGTTGCCCATAATAATAATATGCATCATTTATTCTATTTGATTATAGTTTCATACTATTTTAGTTTGAAATACTCACTGAATTAAAAGTTGTCTGTTACATGACAACCAGACAAACAAATTGGTGAAAAAAATTGTAATATGTATGCATTGCTTCTTTTTTATAATTATTTCACAAATTCTTGGCTTGTAATTACTAAGCAATGAAAATTAAATTCAACTTTTATTAATCTTTTAGAATTTTACCCATGAACTTGAAGTTCTTAGACAAGGTCTTCTCCATCTGTTGTTCAGAGTGTTTAGCCTCTTCATTGTCCACTGGATTCACCTGAGGGTAGTGTACTTTTGGAAAAATTCATTACTAACCCACATTAATGAAATTACATCTGCAGCCCAGGCAACATCTCTTTTGTATGCTATGTCTGAAGCTCATGCTTCCCATCAATATCTTTGGTCATTTTTTGAATAGGACATGTAATGGTAAGCATGACTTAATTCAAAATAAATTTTGATAACTTTGAGAGAACATTTTAACACACTAGTGTTGAATTTTCTTGAAGTTTTGTATATTGTAAAGATTTTATCATTAGAGCTACGTGTTCACTCTTTCAATTATATTTTCATGTCTGTTGTCCTTGGAGTTGTTTTATTTTTAACCACACATCATAAAATCTGTAAGTTAAAATTAGTTTAGTCATTTAGTGGTCGATTTTTTATTTCATGTAAATATATTAACCTGTTTCCCTGATATCCATCATATCCAAGTTTGAAGTCAGCAATTTGAAATGAATTACAGGCTATTGTGCTGCTCTGTGTAATGAACTATTTGCAACATATAGCAAATGTTTCCCAAATGTACATATATAAATAATTTTTTTCAGTCCAAATAATATTATTTTTAATCAGCCACTTATTATTCTTCCACTTTTTTCTGTTCTTATAAGAATAGGAGTAATGTTGTCTAATACAATACTCGTCTTGTGTTCATTCCATCTTGTGAAGTAACTTCATCCTGTATACTGTATCCTAATGATTAGATTCTTCAGTTTTCACAAATACAACATACGCAGGATCATTTTTTCTTTTTAATTCTTACAAACAAACTCACAAAGCTCAATTTTGACAGCTTTTATAACCATGTGTACATGTTTGGAGTTACTGTAAAATGTGTATGTGTGCATGCATGCACATAAGCTACTGGTTGCAAGTTATCAAGCTAATCATCAGCATTACATTTTATCTAGTAGCAGGATATGTCTGAACTATTTATAGCTAATTTAGGAGAGAAGGAAGAAAACACAGGATGATTATTCTGAAGAAATAAACATTAAATAGGAGAGGGGTGGAAATGTTCACTTGTGGTAACTGTTACAAGAGAAGCATTTATTGTATATGATGCATTTGGCACTCATTACTGCTCTGCTGTTTAGCTTTGAAATGAACAAAATTTGTGTGTTTGTATAAAATGTCAGCTTCCCATGCTTATTCCTTGAAAAATTAATTTGCTTTTTCCTTACCACAGCCAATGGCTGTGTGACCATACATGCATGTTCGTATCCTTCTACCCCATTTTTGAAAGGATAGAAGGAAATTGATTGTGTGTGTGTATAATACACACACACACACACATACATAGAATCAAGAAGCACACAGGATACAATAATAGTAAGTACTGTATGAAATAGTTGCTATTTTCTCAACAGTTTCTTCCAAATTAGTCTTATCCATCTCCATAATATTGGTGATATCAATATTGTTATCTTATAGAAAGGGGGATGGTAAATCCCTTTATGTTTTTATAGCCGGGTACGAAACTCGGATCGAAATCCATAGAGTTTCATGCCGAAAAAACTATCGGCGAGCCCAAGTGTAAATGATCACTTGGGTAGTACAACACCAGGGCAATTCGATAGTAGATGTATGTAAGTTCGTGTTCACTTAAAACCTTGATATTCCAGGTCTACCTACTCACTGATGAGACCTCAAAAAAGCTTGAAACCGGTCTAGGTAGTGACCTCTTCTCATAATGTAAAACAATATATATACATCTCTTAGGAGCTGGGTTTTACATTATGAGAGAATATTAAAGTTAGTGACGGAGCTTACTCCACCTTTGCTTGGAGTTGCCCTTGTGTTGTACTACCCAAGTGATCATTTACACTTGGGCTCGCTGATAGTTTTTTCGTCATGAAACTCTATGGATTTCGATCCGAGTTTCGTACCTGGCTATAAAAACATAAAGGGATTTACCATCCCCCTTTCTATTAACATGTTCGCCGGTAAAATAGCCTTTCGGCTTATTAAATTAGCAATTGTTATCTTATTTTGATATCAAGCCTAACATATTCACTGCAAAATAATAGCATGCACCATGTTTCACATCAGATTTCATATCAAACCATCACTTCATTCCTCTCTATATTCATACTGCCAACTTGGATATCATTTTTCAAAGGCTTAGACGTTGGTTATGCATTTTCACTTTATTATTTAAGGAAATTACAACGTACTAGGATATACATTAAAATAATTTTAATATATTTCAATATTTCGGCAATGTCACATTGCCATTTTCAAGAACATAAGTACAAGACACGTGCACTCCTGATGTTGCCTTCTAGCAGGCAATGTTGGTATTCTTGGGCGATTGGGCTGAAAGTCTTCTAATGTAGGTTTCCCAAATTTGAGGAAGTCTCATGCAGCCAAATTTGTTGAGGTTTGGATCGTTTCTTAGGGCTGAAGCTGATTCCATGAAAAGCCTTTCATATCTGTATTTGCTACAGTGTATTATCCTGGCTTTCTTCCACCGTATTCTATGGCAGGTATCCAGTGCATGGTCAGCAAGACCAGAGTGGTTGTATTGGTGAAACCGGATGTAGTCCTTGTGTTCTGAAATTCTGATATTTGCTGTCCTGCCTGTTTGGCCAAAGTGGGACAGCTTACAGCTGCAAAGGACCTGGTATACACCAGGTAGGTCTAGATGGGGGGGGGGGGTTGGTCTTTAGTTGAGCGGATAAAGGATGCAAATTTTTTTATATGGTTTGTAACAAGAAGTTAAGTTATGTTTTTTTAGGATTTTTGTGAATTTTTCCTAGGTGTCTTGGATATAGGGTATGGTGATGGATTTAGAGTAATCCTTGTTGTGAGGGAGAGGGGAGGGTTGTGGTCTCCTTGATGTAACTATGTAGCCTTATTTCCACTACCTTGGAACCTTCCCACAGCAAGACTCAGATTAGGCTTGCGACGTGCTGACAAGCACATCAAAATTTATAACAATGATCAACAACAAGTTAAAAGACACTTGACCGCAATTGTGCACATGTGGTCTATGATATGAGTAAATTACTCATATCATAGACCAGATTTATTATTTGCACAAAGGGAACAAAGATGCCAGTTTTGAAGAAAACTCAAAGAAAAACATCAAGATGGTGACAACAGTTGGATCATTGACTACAAACAAGTTAAACTGGTGCAAAACCCAAGTGATGCCACTAGCTGCCACCAGTATTCAGGCACTGCATAGAAAATGTGCAAGACCCTTGAGGTTAAACATATGACTCACAAACCCCACACATCCACTTCACCAACATCATTAAACTAAATAGTGTCTGCTACCATCTTCAGTCTGCCAAGCCCTACTCTTTCTCGTAGAAATTCAAATCTCACCCCCAGCACTATTTTTCTCAATCTACCAAACTACTCACTCTTTAACAACTTTCGTCCCAAGGGTGGTGTCTATGCATACACTGCTCTCACATACCTTGCCAGAGAGCACCCAACTTTGGTGACCTTCTTTGGCTGAAAATATCCCTTCCCCATTCAGTCAAAAATTCATTTGCTGACTATCGCTCCCCCAACACAACCAACCACGCTGAGCTCTAATTTCCTCTCCTTAAAAATTGACTTTCTCCAATCCTACTTTCCCAACAGTGAAATTATCATCCTAGGAGATTTTAATGTCCACAACACTAACTGGCATTCCTCTCCCAGTTGTACAGATCTTGCAGGCAGAGATGCTGAAACATTTGCCATCACTAGCGACCTTACACAAGTTGTTCTATTGCTTCCGGCCTTCCAACCAAAACATATGTACTGAACGTATTAACAAAGTAATCCTCACTGGCATGGAAACATACATTCCACCCAGTACTCTGAACTGTCATTCCCTAACAAACTGGTTCTTTAAAAGATGTGCCAAGGCTGTACAGATGAAACACCAGACATATCATAACTGGCTGAAATCAAGAACCTCATCCTCCTTTATATCGTAGCCTGAAATAGATACAGAAAAACGACCAATTCTTTCAAAATAGAGTTTGAAAGAGCAAAAAAGCAGGAACTAGCAGCCTGTACAAATGGCAGCTGAGCCTTTTGGTCTCTCTCAAAAGCAATAGGCTGTAACTTCTGCCCAACGCTATTCCTACCTTTGTTATATCCAGATGGCTCTATTGCATCATCACCTACAGAAAAAGCCAATCTTCTGGCTTCACACTTTGCTTCCAATGCATGCATAACTGACAATGGTAAATGGTAAATATCCCCAAACCATTTCAGACACCCAACATACAATGCCCCCTATATCCTTTTGCCAGGATGAGATCAGAAAAATACTGTTCAAATTAGACACAAGTCTCCTGGCCCTGATGATATTTTCCCCAGTTGTCCTGAAAGTTTGTGCACCAAAACTGACTCCTATCCTATGTCGCCTGTATATATTCTCATATTCTCATACTCTCATATTGTGGAATCTATCCACAAACTGGAAATTGGCCTATATTCAGCCCGTTCCCAAGAAGGGTGAAAAGTCAATGCAGTCCAACTACCGCTCTATCTCACTTACCTCAGTCTTGTCAAAAGTAATGGAAAAATTATCAGTTCCCAACTCCTATACTACCTTGAAGACATCCACCTAATAAACGACTGCCAGTATGGATTCTGTCGCTGCAGAGCAACAGGAGATCTGCTCAAATGTTCCACCCATCTCTGGACAAATGCAATGGAGAAGTTTGGTGAATCACAAGTGATTGCACTTGATATCTCCAAAGCCATTGACCGGGTCTGGCACAAAGGCTTACTAAGCAAACTACCATCATTCAGTCTGACCCAGGACTTCTGTAGTTGGATTGCCAGCTTTCTGTCTGGAAGCATACTGTATGTGTGATGGTGGATGGCTCCATATCCTCTTACCATTCAATTAATGCTGGGGTTCCACAAGGTTCTATCCTCTCACCAACCCTCTTCAATGTTCTACTTCAATTGACTCCCCCCAACCCAATACACAATTTTGCAGACGACATCACACTACACTCTTCGCTTTCATTTGATAAACCTTACCCTACACAACTCACCTCAACCTACAGAACATCAACCACCACTCACCCTCAATTCTGATCTCCAAGCCATACTACAATGGGGTTTGGATAACCTCAGCAATTTAAGTGCTAATAAAATCCAGTTCTGTCCTATTTCCCATAAAAAAGAAACATTTTTTCCCAGTATCCTTTTTGACGATACTCAAATTTCGAGACAGTTTGAGATCTCTCTTCTTGGAATTATCCTCACATGTTTATCCTCTCTGGCATAAACACATCACAACCATTGCATCTACAGCTTAAAAAATCTAGGATTTCTCTTTTGCTCAACACATTACTTTACCCCCTGAACAGCTGTTAACATTATAGAAATCACAAATCCACCCAGCTATTCAATATGTAGCCATTACTGCTCCCACAAATGGGGGTGGGCCCTAAAAGCTTTCTCAAAATGCTTGACTCAATACAGAGAAGAGCAATTAGACTTATTAATGACCCGTCTCTTACCAACTCTCTCCTCCACTTTTGCACAGACGTCTTTCTATATTCTCTAAGAGCACAAGCTTGACTTGCTTAACAGGAACTTTCCATATGCTTTCTTTTCCTTGAGTACCTTTTTAAATTCTGGAGTCCACCATGGAATTCTGATTTTTCTTCCTTACAAACAACCTCAACACATGCCTCTCTGGCTGAATCAATGTTATCTTCAGGATTTTCCAATAAACCTCCAAGGTTTGGTTCTTGTTCTCGAACATACTTCTCTTCAGTGATCTTTGTATATTTCAGTCTACATTTAACCTCTGATAGCTGCTCAACTTTGATTCATTTTAAAATTTTGTTAAACAGTTTCAAATTATTTGTATCTTGTGTCCTAAATCATTGGGAAAACATTGCTATCAATCATAACATAGTGGTGTTCAGGCTACTATGATGACAGCACCTGATTAAGTTTTTATTATTATTAAAAAATGCTATCCACAATTTTCCTTTAAATTAGTCTAGTACTTCTCAGTAACCAGTATTGTCATATCTAACATTTTGTGCTTGTAAGGCATTTCTACTGAATCAATCCACCGATACCTTGGTCTTCCTGTGGGTCTCTTTCCTGCCATTTTAGCATTATTTATTTGTATGCGGTTCTACCCCCTCCCTTTGTGTGAGGGCAGGTTGAGCCATCCTAGTGAGGGATTAGGTATATATATTTATCTCTGTGTTTTTTTGTGTGTTCAAGGGGTAGTTTCACCTGTTCTGAAAGAAGAAAAACTAGTTGGGTAAAAAAGTGAAATTTTTGGGTAAAAAAAATTTGGGTAAAAAAAACCTCTATCTCTGTGAGACCAGATAAAGGTTCCTCAAATCATAGATGGTAATCGAACCCAGTTCTTTCCAACAAAAGGGCTTTGTCTGCAGAGGCTCTATCTTGGTGTTAAGCAGTTATAATCTAAGCTTGTAAACTTAGATTATCCCTGCTTACATATTCTTGAATGCTAACAATATCGAGTTATCCACATTTTTAATATGAAGTTATTAAAAATGAAGACTCAATAAAAATATTAAAAAGAAGAAAAAAGCCAAAAAAAACTACCATTGATGATATCTCTTTATCCCTCTCCCAATTTTTCTCAGAATCCTCATCTCTGTCATTATTTATATTATTTGTTTTATAAGTGCTTTATTTTTAATTCCATAATTTTAATTGGTGTCTTGGCTGATTTCTCTTATTTCATATAAATTTATTCAGCTGACTACCCAGGATACCAGGTTTTCTTGTTCTATTGTCTATTTATACAATTTAACTTGAATGTTCACTAAAATCTGCCCAGAAATATTTTACTTCCATAGAATCTGTATTCAGAATGCAATTGATGTGTTACAAGTGTGGTCTGAAAAGTTCTTGGCCAATGAAAAAAACGAATTTATAAGTTCAAAATTATTTTTATTTTTCAACATTATCTCCCTTAAGACTAATATGTTTATACCAGTGCCATTACCAAATCCCTGTATTGGTTCCCAGTAAGATCTGCAAAATACTCCACTACAGCTGCAATCACCACTTCATTTGAAGAAAAATGCTGACCAACGAGGAAGAGTTTTTTTAGTTTTGGGAAGAGACAGATGTCAGACGGAGCCAAATCTAGGGAATAGGGTGGATGTCCCAACAATTCATAATGAAGATCCCTTAATTTTTCAATTGCCAAAAACACCTTTGTGGGCAGGTGTATTGTCCTGATGAAAGATGATTTTTTGATTCATGAAACTGGATCTTTTCTCACAATTTTTTTTGTCTAATCTGGTTAAGAGATCGGAATAATATTCCCCAGTTATTGTTTTATCCATTTCAAGATAATTAATAAACATAATGCCTTTATTATCCCAAAACACTGATGCCATGACCTTTCCTGCTGATGGAACCGACTTTGTCTTCTTTGCGTGAACAACCGACTTCTGCCACTGTTTTGACTGTTGTTTGGATTCTGGTGTGTAGTAGGGAATCCAAGTCTCATCCATAGTAATAAATCAACACATAAAAAATCAGTTTTATTCTCGTTAAAACGCTCCAAGCACGCTGTTCAGAGATTTTCATGCGAATGCATTTTTGATCTGCTATGAGCAAGCATTGCACCCATCTTGCACAAAGCTTTTTTTCATTTGCAATTCTTCATGTAAAATATAGCCTACATATTCTTTCGAAATGCCTATAGGCTCAGCAATTTCACTTGCTAGTTATCCAATTTTTCCTAATCACTTTAGTTGATTTAAGGGTTGATGGGTTTCTTGTGTGTGCTTGGTATTGCCATTTTTGATTGCCTCCATAGCTGATCTTGAGTTTATATAAATTATAATTCCCTCTAATTGTTGAGATGATAATTTTAAGTAGGCCTTGAGCCCTTTATTTATTGCATAAAATTCTCTGGTAAAATTGGAAGCAATTCTCCCAAATCCAACTTTTATTGAAATTTTTTCACCTTTTGGGAGTAGGAGAACACAAGCCTCCATTAATCAGATTGGTGCTTGATGATCCATCGGTATAACAAATAACCTGATTGGAGGATGAAAGAAGGTTGATAGTATTTAGGACTTTTTCTTTGAGCATTTCTTTTGATTCCTTTTTTGTACAGAGTTTGGTAAGGTTTAGATTATTATTATTATCCAGGCCTCCATGGAGTCAAAACACCCATCATGGGAGGTCGATGTTAGGAATCACAAAGTTTATCATACCACTCCTTGAACCCACTGACCGTTCCCATGCCAACCGCACTCTCAGGCAATGCATACCAAGCTTCAGCCACCCTCCATGTAAAGAAACCACTCCTCACCCTCTTGCGCACAGCCTCCTTTCATAACTTCCAGGGATTGCCCCTTTTTATTGCTCCTTCCTGCCGTTCCACCAAGTGAAAGAACTCTCCAATGTCTACCCTGTAACTGCCTCTGAACAGTTTAAAAGTCTCAATCGCATCACCTCTCCTTCTATCCACCAAACTCGGCAGTCCACATTCCCTCAGTCGATCCTAATAACTCATATTGTACAGTCCTGAAACCATCTTTGTTATCTGCCTCTATACCCTTTCCACAGTCAGTTTATCCCCTTCAAATCCTCAGGACTAAATGTCAGAACAGTAGTCTAAGTGTGGTCTGATCAGGGACTTATATAACTGAATGATAACTCTTTTATCTGTAGGTCAGCATCCTTCTCAGTATTCAGCAATCCTCTGAGTTACCCTCACCACCTTTGCAGTATGCTCCCTGAATTTCAGTTTTCTATCAATCATCACTCCCAGATCTCTTGTTTCCCCTACTTCCTCCAGTACAGCTCCTCCAATTGAGGACGCATCCTCCCATCAATGGATCCCAAACCTGAAGACTTTACATTTTGCCGCATTGAAACGACACCCCCATTTATTTGCCCATCTGTCTAGTTTATTCAAATACTGTTGCAGGGCTGCCACATCTGCACTATTACTGATAACCCTTCCCAACTTCACATTATCCGCAAACAACTGAATGTGCCCTTGCAATCCATTGACAATATCATTGATATAAAGATTGAATAATACAGGTCCCAGTACTGAGCCCTGTGGAACCCCACTTGTAACCTTCTGCTTCCTTGATATTGCCCCATCATACACAATTCTCTGATATCTGTCAGTCAGCCAATACTGAATCCATTTGACTTATCCGACATTTAAACCCATGTGCTGCAAATTAAATATTAGTGTATCATATGGCACTCTGTCAAACACCTTTGCAAAATCCAAAAAAATGGCTGTATATGCCTTTCCCTCCTCAACTGTTCTTGTCACTTTATTATAAAAGACAATCATATTACTAAAGCAAGAGCACCCCTTTACAAATCCATGTTGATTCTCACAGATAACATTACCTTCATCTGCTCAATACTGTATATAGTCCCTCACTAATTTCTCCAAGACCTTAACTACTGATGACACACAAACAGGCCTATAATTAGACACTTCCAGTCTGCTACCACCCTTTTGCAGCAGCACTATCTTACCTTCCTTCCATTCCCTGGGTACCTTTCCTTCAGCCAGACTTTTATTGAAAAGTCAGATCAGCGGAAGCTGTCAGTTCTTTAGCACATTCTCTCGAAACCCGTGGTGAAATACTATCCAGTCCAACAGCTTTATTGGTATCCAGAGTACTCAGTATTTGGAACACACTCCTCTTGCACCTCTAAATCCTGATCCTGCCCTATCCCTCTGGTATTAAAAGCTCCTCCAGGAAGAAATACTATACTCCAATAAAGTGCTCATTGAACAACTCCATGTCCTCAGCATCAGTCACTCTATTACCATTTTTAATCTGCAATGTCATTCTTCCACAATTATTTCTCCGCCTACTGGCCACATAGCTAAAAAATTTCCTAGGATTTTCTTTGGATCTTAGTGCCAATCTCTTCTCATATTCCAGTTTTGCCTTCCTCACCATACTAGTCACTGACCATATGACCTGAGTCTTATATTCTTCATGCATCTGCTCTCCACCCCTCTCCCCATCACTTCCATAATCTCTTTTTCACCTGCAGTTCCTCTCTGATATTGTTTGTCATCCACTTTAGACCAAATTGTGTCCTCTTCACTTGTTGAATACAGCTTACTATTGCTGGTAACAAATATTCCTTCACAATTTCCCAAGCACTAATGATATCCTGGCCTTCCAATTCCTTCCTCCATGAAACTTCCCCAAGTCGATGTCTAAGACTACTGTAATCACCTGCCTTATAATTCCACATATATTCCCATCTCTTTGATACTCCTGCATGTCTATTCATCATCTGATTGACCAAATCCAAAACTCTTGTACTTCTTGTTCCCTCTATCACATGTTGCCTAAGACATTTGTCCCCCAAGAAATCCAGAAATTCCATTCCCTTATTGCTACATGCATCTTCCTCTTCCCAATTTATACTGCTGTAGTTAAAATTTCCCATAACAATCATTCTTCTTGCACTTGCCAAGCTCAACTGTCTGAACATCTCCTGGTCCCCACCTGTGCTCCTTGATTTCTAGCAACACCCCAATAAATAATCTGTCTTTGCCACTTCTACCTCACACCATATGCTTTCAAAACCATTTGTGTTACTGCCTTCCAAAGGCTCTACTCTAAGAGGAAATAAGTAATCACTTATCATAACAGTACTCCACCTCCAAGTTTTTCTTTCCTATCCTGCCCGAAAAAATGCTGTGCCTGCCACTTGAATTCTGGTTATTATATCATCCTCCATCAACCACGTCTTAGATTTATGGAAGTATTGAAGGTAAAGGACTGGAAAATAGAGGTGTTGGGTTTATGTGGGCATTTAGCTGATCAAGACCTATTTCCTTCCTGTTAGTGTCATATTGTAAATTTGATGATCTCTGTAGTCTGCATTTTTGATTCCAATGTTCATAAGTTTTAGGGAGATATGATCGTTTTCTTAGCTTCTGATATTATTAATGAATTTTATGGTGGCAAATTTTCGTCTGTCCCCCAGCAGGTCAAGCCAAAATTCCTGTTGGGTTCTGATGTTAGTAGATGAGACTGCACCAATGATAATCTGGATACTTTTACTTCAGCCTTCAGTAAATAATGTGTAAGATGAGTGTGATATATACAGAGCCTAGCAAGAACAACTTCCTTTCTTCTGTTTCTACATTGACTAGACTGCTAATGCTAAATTTCAGGCTTAATATCATGCCATATGTCCCTGTCATGATCGTCTTTGAACTTATAAGTTATCTGTAATTATATGTAGGGACCTGTCAAACAGTATATGGAAAAGTATGATCTGAACTACCAGCTGTGCCTGCAGTCCCATTATTTTTAAAATTCCAGTGTGGCTGGGAATCCAACACAACAACATCCTAATTAAGGGATCTTCATTTTGTTTTTGGGTTGGATCAATACCCCTACTAGCACACATCATTATACATTACTAGCAACGTTCCCCCCTTATGTTGGTATAAACACTTCGCCATTGATTCTTTGCTTCGTCGCATTACACACACCTTCTACATGACACACACGTGGACACCGAACACGTTCCAGGAAGCACTACTCACTTGGAGGGCATCCCAAGAACAAAGTGTACTCCCCTTCCCAAAGCCCACACTTCAGGATGTATACACGCTTGATGCAGCTTCCTTATTCATTCTCAGCTGTGCGCCCTGACAAATCTAGGTTTGCTTAGACAAAGCTACGTCGATTTACTCGAGCATGCGGTTCCAAGACTGTAAGAAGAAACAGAGCAAAACATACCCTAGGACAATTCAAATGTGTGAAACAAGGATGTACCTTCTGTTATTCATTAGAAAGTGGTACTAAACTTCATGCTGTCTGTTTATCTAAAAAATAAATCTGTCTCTGACTAAATTGTTGTTGTAAGGTCAGCATTAAAAAAGGTAGATTTGTTGCATTGTTAACAGGGAACCTGTAAAACAAGTATGTTAAGGTATTTGTGATTTGGCTAGTAGCCTTTCTATGTACTTCTAAATCTGCTACAAGAGTCCCTGACTAAATTTTTGTAGTATCAGCATTAAAAAGGTAGATTTGTTGTGTTGTGGAACATACTGCTAAAAGGTATTTGTGATTTTGCTAGTTTCCTACATCGAAAGAGTGATTCAACAATAAACGTATGCTACAGTGCAGAGCCATGCTTATTTACAACAAAAATCAATTACATTACAAATGTGGCTTGCTCTTTGACGAAAAACAAGCAAATTCGTTTTTTAAAAGGCTCGAAGAAGAAATAACATACAATTCCAGAAAAGAAGCTCAAATATTTATATGGAATTGATGGTGCGATACCCCACGGCAGGTTGCAGCTTACAGAGATGATCACATGTCATAGGTTTTCTGGTAACTTATTTAGAACACGACCTTGGACTCCAACCCTTTTACAGCTCAGAAAAATTGTTAACAACATCACTGGAATTAATTTCAATTTTGTATTGATTAATAAATACAGAAATGGAGATGACTACATCAGATGGCACTAAGATGATGAGTTAGATATTGCTCCAAGATTACCTATAGTTTGTTTGTCATTTGGAACATAAAGAAACTTGATTTTTAAACGAAATGAAGTTCGTCACACTCTGAAGTTAAAGAATGGAAGCATTTTAATTATGAAATATCCTACAAATGTGTATTGGCAACATTCTTTACCTTGCATGAGAAAATTGATTACACCACGTATAAGTTTAACGTTCAGAGTCATTGTTTAATTTAATAAAACCTACCAATCAAGCTGCCTGAATGGCAAAGAAATGGGGCTAGCGGAGGAATTAGATAAGTACCAGATCGACATAATAGGGGTGATTCAACACAAAATACAAGGCTCATCTTCTTGACTGGCAGGCAGTGTCAAGTAGAGTGATTTGGGCAAATATCAGAATGGAGAACTGGACAATGAGACTTATTTGTGCCTATGTACTCACAGAAGGTTCTACTAATAGAAGTGGAGGAATTTTTTGAGGCTCTAGAGAAAGCTACTGACACAATGAAAAAGGAAAAGTTAGTCCTAGTTGGGGATCTAAATAGCAGAGTAGGAGTGATTGTCAGACATACAAAAATGTTTTGGGAAAATTTGCAAAGCATATCAAAAGTTCCTGGCAAATAATAAGTCAGCTTGTGCTCTTAGAGAATACAGACAAATGTAAAAAAGGTAAACAGTGTGTAAAACTAGCTAAACAAAAGTCATGGGAGGACTTTGGCAAGAACATAGAAAATAAATATCAAGAAGGTGGCAAAATATTCTGGAGGTTGTTGAAGCTCAGGAATGGAGGATTATGTCTTACAGTGGCTGCACTCCATAGTTCAGAATGCCTGGACATAGGGACAAATTCCCAATGATTGGAGTAGGGCTCTCAAAAACTGAATGTGAGAATTACAGAGGTATATATCTCTATTGAGTGTTCCTGGTAAGATAGATATATGCAACTATATTGAGAAACGGTTTAGAAGAATTGTGGAAGAAAAGCTTGGTGAAGAACAAGCTGGATTCAGGTCAAAAAAGAGGCTGTCAGGATCAGATCACATTACGACAAATAGTGGAGAAATCATGGGAATATATAATAACATAACAAAAGATCTGTATTTAAGTTTTGTTGATTTGGAAAAGCATATGATGAGGTGCCAAGAGAGAAGCTATTCAATATGCTTCAGTTAGCTATTTGCTTTATGCAGACGATGTTATTCTTATAAATATACTTATATATAAATAAATAAATCTGCTGCAAGTATGCAAGATTCTCTAGGCAGAATCATTGAAAATGTGAACTGTGTTGTGAATTGAGAACCTGTGGAATAAGTAAAACATTTCAGCTACTTAGGCATGATTTTTAGTGAAGATGGTAAAAATATGGAAATAGACAACAGAATCAACAAAACTAGTATGGTAGGAAGTCAATTGAATAAATTCATATGGAGGAATAAGAGAAA
The DNA here is from genome assembly GCF_054136105.1 of Typopeltis vanoorti. Classification (NCBI taxonomy): domain Eukaryota; kingdom Metazoa; phylum Arthropoda; class Arachnida; order Uropygi; family Thelyphonidae; genus Typopeltis; species Typopeltis vanoorti. The sequence goes on along the minus strand of NC_143556.1, from coordinate 156,961 downwards.
TTAGTTGGAACACTAAATTAGCTGTATACAAGACTGTAGATATGAGAGTCCTGATAAAGATTAGGGAGGTGAACAGATGGCATCAAGGGCAATATCATATTAAAAACGAGAATATTAGGAAAGCAGAGCTAATATCAGGTGGTATGGTCACTTAAACAGAATGGGCAAGGAAAGGTTAGCAAAACAAGTAGCAAGAATTTGATAATGATGTGGTTATTATTTCCAATAAGACTATCCAAAATTATCAAATGTCCCTGAAAAGATTTCTAAAGAATTTCATGCTTACCACTTGATATCCCAGCTTGAGCCTAGAACCTTCCTTTTTAAAGAGCTGGACCAGTATCCTCATGTAGATCTATGTTAGATAAAAGATGGCATTACCTAAAATGCTAACTTAGTGAAATGGCAGATATATAAAATATACCTGATCTCTTACTAGGGACCTTTTAGAAAACCCATAGAAGGGCTGCAAGAGGTAAACCAGACTCCTGTGGGAGGGAAAGATTCCTAAGAGCCCTTTAAGAGCCCTTTCATACTTACCACTTAGTATCCCAGCTGGAGGCTTGATCCTTCTCCAGAGAGCTGGAGAAGACTGATACTTCTTACTACCAGCAGCTTCTTATGTAGGAGTGTCCTAGCAGTTGGGTGGGCAGTCCTACAGTTATGTGCTGCCACCTAGCGATGGTCAAGGCCTTGACCCTGGCCTTGAAATTTTCTGGCTCTCGATTTTACCTCAGCAGACCCAAAGTGAACTTTTCAGGAATGTCAGAATACTTCAATACACCTGAATGTTAGAATACCTAAATGCACATTCATTATAGAATACTTTAATATACCTTCATGTTAGAATACCTTAATCCATTTCTTTAGAGATGTCATTGGAATATCGTTGGTGGCAATGGAGTACTTGGTTTTTTATCAGTTGCCTAATTATTTCAAAAAATCTATTTTCCGCTCTATTGAATTTTAAAAGAAAATATTCACGATTTCGATCAATTTCTCCAAACTGATGGTTTAAAATAGTAGGTCGCCAACTCCTCAAAGTTACTCTATCAACTTGGTAGGTTGCCAAATCCTCGAATTCAAAGTTAAACTATCTTAATTTGACAGATGTCCCAGTTATTTTAAAACAAAATGCCCAGTGCTTATTTTTGACGCTACGGGTATACTTAAAGCTATATATTAAACACTGGAGCCTGACGAATTCATTCAGCAGGGAGACATGGAGGAGTAAACACCCTAATGTTATTAGAATACCTTAACATGTTATTAGAATATATATACCTTAACATTAGAATATTATTTTATTATTAGAATACCTTAATTAATATTAGAATGGAAGAATAAAACATCTTAACATCAGAATACCTTAACACCCTTATGTGTTAGAATGGAAGAGTAACACCGTAATGTTAGAATATCTTAATGCTTACTTTAATGTTAGAATGCCTTAAGATTAAACTGTCTTAAATTGGTATGTTGCCAGAGTTAACTTGACCATCTCCTCAAACTCTTAACTTGGTAGGTTGCCAACTCTACAAACTTTTCAATTGGTATATGTTACCAAATCCTGAAGTTCAACTTGGCAGGTTGGTAACTCAAATCTCTCAACTGAGCAAGTTGGTCAGTCTTAACATGGTAAGTTGCTAATTCTTTAAGTTAAATTGTCATAATTTAGCAGGTTACCAGTTAAACTCTTCCAACTTGGTAGGTTGCAAACTAACTTGCCAACTCCTCAAGTTAAACTGTACTAACTTGGCAGGTACATTATAGAAATATTTTTTTAACTACTTACGCTTTAAATTGTTAATGAAATTTCATTCAAACTTTCATATAGCGTCAATTGCAAACTTTTCCATATATATATTACGAGTTAAGTAATGGTACGATAGTAATATTCTGGTATGATGATTCTAAATTTATGTTACAATATCATTTTTTTCTTTTTCTCTTACAGTGAATAATGAAAAAAAAATCGTCTATCACAATACTTATGCTACCAAATTTGCAAAGAATTTTACTATGTGAATATTGAAAACTATTATGAAAGTTATAGAGAAAATTATATCAATGATGCAGTTATTCCACACACATCTGGTTTCATCAGTAGATCTAACTAAATCAGGTATTAAATTCCTACCTCTTGCTTTTTTAGAAGATTGTATAAAGGAAACTACCAAAAACATATTGGAATTCTGTATTGTACTGTAAAATTATATGTTTTATAGACTCATTTTAAAACACTTACAAACGAGGATATGAACTAGCTTTTAAAGATTTCAATGTTCAAATGCAGAAACGCATGAAAAATTACATATGCCAACTCCTACCTTATTTGTGTTTCTCCTCATATTCAAAAATATAGTTCTCATATTCAAAAATATAGTTCTCATATTCAAAGAACAAGTAGATCAGCTTGACAACTCCTCCTATCAAGTGTAAGCTTGCCAAGTTCTCATATTAAGTTTGACAGGTTGTCATATTCAAAGATCGAGTGTCCTTTTTGTGTTTTTGTCACCAGGGGCGCAATTGCAGCTATGTTTATTTTGTAACCAGGGGGTGTATTTGCAGCTATATACTAAACAACGGAGCCTGACGAATTCATTTGGCAAGACATGGAAGAGTAAACACCTTATGGAAGACACACCATACATTAAATACCTTAATGTTAGAATACCTTAATACACCTTAATGTTTGAATACCTTAATATATACCGTTAGATAATGTTAGAATATATACCTTAATGTTAGAATAACTTAAGGTTAAACTGTCCTAAGTTGGTAGGTTATCAACTCCCAAAACTTAGGATTTCTTATCTTAACTTTGCAAGTTGCCAGCTCCTCAATTTCAGGGTTAAATTCTTCCAAATTGTGACAAAGATATCTACCTGATTATGCTAAACTTAGAAATGAAGATAATATTATTGCTCTGCAAAATCATATGTTTTTAGCATTTTCCACCTCCAAAAAACACAGAAATATGCATCTTACTTTTGGTGGCTATTAGGAGTTTACTTGATGAAGCTGATATTTCGAAATGGCATCAGTATCCGTTGTGCTCCAAGTAATTAAAGAAATTATTCCTAAAGATTTAGTGAACTAGTTATACACAATACATTCAAAATTGCTGGACTCAATTAGCATGTTCAAATCACATCATTGAAATATCACTTACGTTTTAAACAGCAAATGCGGCATAGATAAATAGTTACTACACTGTGCCACTCAAATCTTGCAAGATTTTTTACTGATTATAAAAGCATTGACAAAAAATTCCATACAGTATATATATATACACACAAAACAGAAGGGCCACTTCAGTAACTAAAGGAAAATATGGCAGCAACAGATTATTTTAACAAACCTTGGGACAGTTTTGAAGACTCCAGCAGAGCAAACTTCCATAGAGAAGTAAAACTTTTTGAAGATATACTTAAAAAAACACATACCATATGAAGATGATATAAGAGCTCTACAAAATTATGTGTTTTTAGCAAAAGATGGAGTGTTTCCTCAAGAAAAATACAAATCTGAAATAGATCTTTGGACACCATTGAATTTAGATGATATGTATTTTTTTCAGGCCTCCTCTGACCTGATTGTAAAATATCTACTCTTTGATGATGGTAATGAATGTATTGAGCCATACAACACAGCATCAGTATCTGATGTGCTCCGAGTCATCAAGGAAATTGCACCCAAAGATTTAATGGCACAGTTATACACAATTCCTCATTTGAAATTACTGGATTTAGCATCCAATTGGCATTTTTGAATAGAAACTCTTCAAAGCACATAATTGAAATTTGTTTTCATCACTTAGATTTTATACCGTTAATGAAAATACTACAGGAAATAAAATTTTATTTGAGTTTTCGTATAGTGTCAGTTCAGCAGAAAACGTAACGTCTATTACGAGCTAAATAATGGCACAATACTGAATTTCTTGTGCAAACAATCTGAATTCTTGTGGAAAATCATTTTTTCATTTCTCTCATATGGGATAATGAAAGAAATATAGTGTACCGTTCCACTTATGCTAGTCAAATTGCTTATGCTCGGCATTGTAAAAATCTTTACTCTGCAAATATCGAATACTATTATGATACATATAGAAGAATATATCATGTTCTCCCTTCATTTTCACAACATAAATCGTCTTTTTCCTGCATTAGCAGATTTAACAAAACTTGGTATTGAGTTCCTGCCTCTGGGTGTTTTATAAATACATAGAAAACTCCCCAATATTTTCCTGAATCAATGAACAAGTTCCTACCTCTGGAGTTCTTAGAAAAAGTGGATGATTGTAAAAAGGAAGCTTGCCAAAGACGCATTGGAATTTTTTATTACACTGAAATTGTATGTGCTCTTTACACAGATTATAAAATGCTTTTACGAACCAGAAAACAGGATACGAACTAGCTCTTCAAAATTTCAATGTTCAAATAGAGAAATGTATGAAAAGCCACTTGGGATGATCCAGTATTCGAAGAACAGCTGAGCAGAACTATGGACAATTCTTCTGATGAAGAGCCTAAATACATACAGGCCATCTGAACTTGATTCTGACCCATTTTGAAGATGAATAATTATGTATAATCTGATGATTCCCAGGCCACCTAAACATGAAAATGATTCTGTATTATTAACCCTTGGGATCTTCCAGAACTGTATAACTATGATAAAAGGATGATCCTGTTTTCGAAGCATATTTCAAGCTATATAATGGAATGACTTCTGTGTTGATTCTGAAATTATACTTCATTGTCACTTGTCTGGAATAATGAAAAAAAAAATAACGTACCGTTGCACTTATGCCATGCAGAACACTTTTGCTTACTTGGTAGACAGTGAAGACTACTACAAAACTTGAGTTGCTTATGTTCACAAAGCATTCTATCAATATGGTTGTTTTCCTGCATCGGGTGAAATTCGGAATCGAGTTCTTACCTCTTAGACCGCAAAATGGAAGCTACAAAAAACGCATCAGAATTTTATATTGTACTGTGTTTTGTAGAAGAGTTGTAAAGCAATTTTACCAACCTGGTAAAAGAGGGTATGAACTTGCATTTAAATGTACAAATAAAGAAATGCATGAAAATGTAATTTTCTTCTTGATTACTTCATATTTTACGGGATGAACGTTAACTATTAAAAAACCGGCTTTCAACAATCAACTGAATAAAAAAAAGTAAACTTAGGCTAAATTTATGTGTTGAATATTTTCCCTTATATAAGAGGCAATTTTTTCCTTCCAAAAGCCATGTTTGATGACACGAGTAAAGATGTATAGAGTAATCCTTGGGATACTGATGAAAACAGCAGTGATACAAGTGAAGATGCATTTAATTTAATCGGCTATGCAAGACTAAAAAATGATGCTTTAATCAAAGACAATATTAGAGCACCACGTAATCATGTGTTTTTGGATGAAGAAAAATTGTTTCCTGAAAATATAAGCAAATACGCTTCTCGTTTCTGGTGGCCACTAAGAGAAGATCAACGAAAATGGCCTTATATATAGACCTGTTATGTTTTAAAGAGAAGACAAAGCTAAAACCATTACCAACGGCTTTGGTCTCTCATGTTTTAACAATTATTAGAAAAATTATACCTGAAGATCTCATGACAGAAATATGCAAAGTTGAAAATCCATTTGAGACTGCTGGACTCAACATTCAAATGGCATTTTTAAACAAAACATGCTCGAAACATTATTGAAATCTACTTTGGACATTTACGTTTTAAACAATTAATGAGATTATTGCAACAAATGAAGTTTTATTAGAGTTTCCGTATTATATCATATGCAAGATATTCCATATATTATGAATTAAATAATGGAACTATATTGCATTTTTTATGTGCCGATTCTAAATTTATACTGCAATTTCATTTTTTTCTTTCTCTCATAGACGATAGAAAAATCAACTACCTTTGTTCGTATAACCACCCAAAACACTTATGATGAGCTTTGGAATGATTTTTACTTGGTTAATTGTGAAGATTATTACAACAGTTACAGAGTTCCTTTTATTGGCTGCACATTTGACCAAAATGCATTTGGCTATTTTGCTGCTTCAACAGATTTAACTAAATTTGGAATACAGTTTCTACCTATTGATATTTTAAAAATATTAGGTAAAAAAGATTACACAAAGGAAATTGCTAACAAACAAGTCGGAATTTGGTATTGCAGTGTAAAATTGTATGTGTTTTGTAGAGGTGTTTTAAAAAACTTTTACAAACCGGGAAAAAGAGGTTACGAGCTTGCTTTTCTCGATTTCAACAATCAACTGAAGAAACGTGATGAAGATCGAAAAAATCATGTGTTTCTTTCCTCACCAAAATGCTTGTTTAGTAGAGAAATAGACCTGAAAAAAAATATGAGTGCATTTAAAATCAGTCAAAGTACAATGTGTGCTGAGAGGAGGTATGACTACACTTGGGACATTGATGATCCAGATTCAAATGAAGATTATGGCACTCTAACTGAACTTAGAAATGATGCAGTATATGAAGATGATATTAAAGCTCCACAAAATCACGTTTCTCTCAAAAGAAGAATTCTTTCCAAAAAACATGTAAATATGATGAAAGGTTTTGCTGGCTAATAGGAAAAGAAAGGTTATCACGTGGGATTTGGGCTTTATAACAAATGCTATACCAAAAATTGGAAATGGCATCAGTTTCGATGTGCTACAAGTAGTTAAGGAAATTATTCCTGAACAGTTAAAATGAAGCAGTTATCAATCCCATTTGAAATTCAGCATGCAAATAGCATTTTTCAAAAGATGCTGTTCAAAACAAAAATGATATTTTAACCACTTGTTTTAAAACGTTTATGAAATTTTTACAAGAAATTAAATTTTATTCCAGGTTTTGTATAGTGTCAGTTGTCAACTATTCCGTATAATATGAATTAAATAATACAACGATAATCAGATTCTTGTGCAAAGATATATACCGAAATATCATTTTTTTTCTTTCTCTTGTACTGGATAATAAAACAAAAATAGTTTACCGTCGTACTTATGCCACGCAAAACGCTTATTTTGTTTGTAATACTTTTTATTGCGTTAATACCTTCAAATACAGAAAATGATTAAATAAATATGCTTTGTTTTTTCTTTAATTTGTGTTTGTTACTAAAAATTCACACTCATGGTTAGGATTCACTTATTTCTGCCATGCAATGAAACTTAAACAGAACTCAAAAAGCAAGATGACAATGAAAGAAAAAACACTATCTGCTCGCAGATAAAAAAATTAAAGGAAATAAAGTCATTGATGTTAAAATTCTGTAATGCAAGACATTGCTATTGATACCCCCAAATGCAAGATATTCAGCTGGAAAATAACTCACAATTAAAGAAAGAAAATGCTTCATTAACCAGATGAAGGGTGCAGGGGAAAAACAACTTCAGTCCACGATATTGACTTCCGAAAAAAACGTAATTAAATTTTCCTTGTAAAAATGCAAGTAAACATAGCATAAGAAAATAAAAGAATAATAGATATGGTACATTCTTGTATATTAAGCATAATTAATTTAAATAGTATTTAAAAATTAAAAAAACAAAACGGCAATTAGGTTGAATTCAAAAAATTGGACTGAAGTTGTTTTTCCCCTGTACCCTTCAGATGTTTCAATCATTAATAACAAATTAATATAAGAGTGACAATGAAAAAAAAATTGAAAGTCAACTTTCATCCCATTACAATCAACAAATGACCAAAAATGTCAAACTTAGATAGGTATTTGTATCTAACTTAGATGAACAATGTATTTCAGTTCATCCACACTATCTAGAGACCAGAAAGATGAAGAATGCTACTGCAGTGATGAAGATATGATTTCACATATACACAATTTTTATGTTTCTTTTATGAATACAGAAACGCTTTTATGAACTTGGAATCAGCTTGAAAATTTTAAAATAATGAAGGGTGCAGGGAAAAACAACTTTAGCCCATGATATTAACTCTAAAAAAACGTAATTAAATTTTCCTTGTCAAACTGCAACTAAACAATAGATATGGTACATTCATGTATATTAAGCATAATTAATTTAAATAGTCTGAAGGCCAAATTGGACAAGTTTTTCCCCTGTACCCTTCAAATACCAATAGTTTGTATTCTACAACATTCACAGGGTTTGATGCAAGCTAATGAAATCTTATTAATAATCAGCTTTTAATTCAGAGACCGCCCTTAATCTTCCCTTTCAAAATGAATAAAACTGAATGTCTTTCAATTCAGTCAGAGAGGCAATGTTCAATGGTGAGGATAGTAATGCTGTGAGGTATGACAATCCTTGGGACGTTTCTGAATATAGCAGCGATGAGGATTCCAATGAAGAGCCAGATCATGCCGTATTTGTTCTAACTGATTATGCTAAACTAGAAATGATGCAGTATATGAAGATATTAAAGCACTGCAAAATCATGTGTTTCTCGCTGAAGAAGGATTCCCGAAAAAACATGTAGATATGCCGAAAGGTGTTTGGTGGCCATTAGAACAATCAGGCTCTGTTTCGTTCTTGTAGCAAAGAAGTAGGTTATATATTCAATTCTGATGATGATGATATACCAAAATTGGAAATGGTATCGGATGTGTTTCAAGTCGTTAAAGAATCATTCCTGAACAGTTAATGAAGCAGTTATCAATTAACTGCCCGTTTGAAATTACTGGATTCAGCATGCAAATGGCATTTTTAAAAAGAAGCTGCTCACAACATGTCGAAATATATTTTAACCATTTGCATTTTAAATTTAATATGAAATTTTTACAGGAAATTAAATTCAGGAATGATTCGAGTTTTTGTATAATATCAGTTCAAAACTATTCCGTATATTATGAACTAAGCAATGGAATGATAATCAATTGCTTGTGCAATGATTCTATATTTATACTTCAACATCATTTCTTTCTTTCTCCTGTAACGGCTAATGAAATAAATGTACTCTACCGCAATACTTATGCCACCCAAAACACTTATCCTGAGCTTTTCAAGAATTTTTACTACATCGATACCAAAGACTATTATGAAATGTATATTTCTAATGTAGGGAAACCATCTAAATATGGTTATTTCCCAGCATCATCTGACTTATCTAAATTTGGTATTAAGTTCCTGCCTCTTTGTCTTTTAGAAGAATGGGATGATGAAGATTTCAGAAAAGAAACTACCAAAAAACATATTGGAATTCTATATTGTACCGTTAAAATTATACGTGTTTTATAGATGCATTTTAAAACGCTTATATTGTACCGTTAAAATTATACGTGTTTTATAGATGCATTTTAAAACACTTACAAAGCAAGAAAAGAGGATACGAACTAGCTTTTAAAGATTTCAACGTTCAAATACAGAAACGCATGAAAACGAATAAATAAAAATGCTTTAATGATGTAATACGTTCAACTTTTGAAAACCTTCTGCAATGATATTTCATTAAAAGTAAACATATAAGAAATCGTCAGCTTTTGAAATTAGTCATCATTAAAAGAGACAAAGGAATATATCAACCCTTGGAACCTTTATGAAAGTAGCTGTGATGAAGATTCAAATGAAGATGAATATTCAAATGAAGAAGATTCGTTTGAAGGCTTATTTAATCTAACCTTTTCCACCATCGGTAGATTTGACTAAATTTGGAATTGAATTCCTACCTCTTGCTCTTTTGAAAGACGAAGATAGCCTAAAGGAAGCTACCAAAAAACGCTTGGTAATTTTATATTGCACTGTAAAATTGTGTTTTATAGATGGATTATAAAACATTTTTTACAAACCAGGTGAAAGAGGGTATAAACTTGCTTTCCAAGATTTCAATGTTCAACTATAGAAAATGAATAAATAAATGAAGGGTGCAGGGGAAAAACAACTTCAGTCCATGATATTGACTTCCAAAAAAAACAATTACATTTTCCTTGTTGTCAAAATGCAAGTAAACATAGCATAACAAAATAAAAAAATAATAGATATGGTACATTCATGTATATTAAGCATAATTTAAATAGTACTTAAAAATTAAAAAAACAAATGGCAATTAATTAGGTTGAATTCACAAAATTTGGACTGAAGTTGTTTTTCCCCTGTACCCTTCAAATATGTTTTCATTAGTTTTTGCTGATAACAACCACACTCATGAAACTTGATCAATGGGCTACATCATTATTGTATCGAATTTCTACCTTTTAGAAGGAAACTACCAAAAACACATTATAGCTGAATAAATAAATATTAGTTTGTATTTACACTTACTAACGGTATATAACAGGCAACATCTGCTTCAGTTATGGCAACAAAGAGTGAATATTATGTTGTTAACACTTGGATTACTTCTGAAGTCTTCAATATAGCAGCAGCGATGAGAGTGTACTGTGGCAAAATCATTTTTTCCTTTCTCTCGTATGGGATAATAAAATAAAAATAGTATATCGTTCGACTATGCTAGCCAAATTGATTATGCTTACCATTGCAAGAATGTTTACTCTGCAGATATTGAAGACTATTATGAACTATTTAGAGAATGTCATTTTTACTATGCATTTGTACAGCATAAATCTGGTCTTTTTCCTGCATCAGCAGATTTAACAAAATTTGGAATCAAATTCCTGTCTCTTTGTGTTTTAGAAGAACAGGATGATCAAAATTGCAAAAAAGAAGCTACCAAAAACGTCTGGGAATTCTGTATTGTGCTAAAATTGTATGTGTTTTATAGACGGGTTTTAAAGCACTTTTATGAACCAGGAAAAAGAGGATATGAACTAGCTCTTAAATATTTCAATGTACAAATAGAGAAACGCATGAAAATATATAAATTTTTTTCTTTAGGTAAAAAAGATTACACAAAGGAAATTGCTAACAAACAAGTTGGAATTTGGTATTGCAGTGTGTGTGTGTGTTTTGTAGACATGTTTTAAAAACTTTTACAAACCAAGGTTACGAGCTTACTTTTCTCCATTTCAACAATCAACTGAAAAAACGGCCATGGAAGAAAATCACATGTTTCTTCATTACACCAAAATGCTTGTTTGGTAGAGAAATAGCATCAGTCTTACCTGTATATAAGAACTTGCTTTTAAAATCAGTCAGTGACAATGTGTGCTGACAGTAGAAGGTATGACTACCCTTGGAACATTGATGATCCAGATTCAAATAAAGATCTGGATTATAGTATTCCAACTTTTTATGCTAGAAATAGAAATTATGAAGTATATGATGTTGATATTAAAGCTCCACAAAATCACGTGTTTCTCTCAGAAGAAGGATTCTTTCTCCAAAACACATGTACATATGCTGAAAGGTTTTGGTGACCAATAGGAAAAGAAAGGTCTTTCACATGGGATGACAATTTGGGCTCAATAATCGATGCTTCTGAAGATAAAATACCGAAATTTGATATACCAAAATTGGAAATGGAATGAGTATCACATGTGCTACAAGTCATGAAGGAAATTATTCCTGAACAGTTAATGGTATCAATTAATTGCCCGTTCGAAATTACAGAATTTTTCCGACATCGACTAGAACACGAATCCGTACCGAAACATTTAGAAACTATGCTCATAACACAGATTTCCATGTTTGGATTGCAATATGAAAGCTTCACATTCCCTGAAACAACATTCAGTGTCTTCTTCAGAGGTGCGAATAGCATATACTGTGGGATGTGGATAATTGGAAAGCTGAACTATGGCTAAAGAATGACGCCGCTACATACTGTGGGATGTGGATAATTGGAAAGCTGAACTATGGCTAAAGAATGACGCCGCTACAGAGCAGACGACAAGTCTGAGTGTGGCATGGGGCAGTTGAACATCTCTTTCCAAGCAGAGTGGTTAACCCCAAGTATGAAGTTTTGAGGTGGCGGCTGGCATGTTCCTGTTTTTGTACCTCTGCTTGTTGTGCCACTAACATTGAACTCTGATAAATATCTGAACATTCTGGACAATGCCTTGCTTCCTACTTTCTGGTGTTTCTACGGAAATAACCATTGCTTCTTTCAGCGAGACAATGCGCCCGTGTCATAAGACTGCTGTAGTAATTGCGTCGTTTGCGGACATGAACGTCACCACAATTCCTGCCTCCACAGAGCCCTGATTTCAACCCACTTGAACATCGGTGAGAAGAAATAGGGCGTTTGGTGAGGTCAAGGGACTTCCGCCCCGACAACATTCCAGGTCCTTATTACATGCGTACAGGAAGAATGGTTCAAAATTCCCATTGATCTATGTAGTATGCTTGTGAAATATATGACGGTAGCATTGCTGCAGTTATCGCAGTGAAAGGCGGTCCAACATTCTATTAAGGTGGCTCGATGGCTGTGTGTTTCTCACACTATGGTGTCTGTTAACACTTTCATTGCCAAGCTGAAAATTGGAATTTCGTGTGGTGCCAATTTTTTTATATTTTTATTTAGTTAGCGACGTCCACGCGATAACGCGTGATCTGCAATGAACGTGTTAACTTCTTTTCACGCGGTGTACTTTTCGTAAACATATCGTTAACATTAGCAATGTCAAAAATTCCTTTGTGCGTTGAGTGATCATAGTATTTTGCCACAACTCAGCAGTAATTTAATATATGCCTTATAAAGATATGTTTCTGGTGGAATATTCACTAGTTTATTTGCAGAAACAAGTCACTAAACAGACAATAGAAAAACTATTTCAGTACAATAAATTCATTAAGAGGGTTTGCTATCATTATACAAATGCGAAATATGTTTTTCTAACATCCTCCACATATGACTTGTATGAAAAATTCTAAAGACCGTTTGTTAATACTTGATATTGTTTGATACATGACATATGAACTGTGTTCCCATCCACAGATTGACACGAGACAGAGAAAACAGATTGAACTCTGAACCCATATCCTCAGCTATCTGCTGTCGTGCGCTTTCTTGATCTCTGTTATTGCTGCACCAACCGAGTCTGTGCTCTTCAGCATTTTTTTCTGAACTTTTCCGAGCTTCTGTGCTCTGTTTCTGAAGAAAGGAGGTAAGAAAGGAAGATTGAAATACTGCTGAAGAAGAAACTTAAAAAATGAAGAAGGAACATTGGAAAATGCTGCATAGTCCATACCTACCCTGAACTGGGCTTTCAATAAATCGTTCAGCGCAATTTCTTGAAGTGTGTAGTATCTAAAATACAGCCATCCTTCACATCGCCGAGGTGTCTCTTTTATAAATGTCTTGCCTTCGTGAAAGTGAATGAATTGCCCCACTATTTCAATGGTTAAGCTGAAATGGGTTTTCGTACAGATCATAATCTGGCTGATTAAAAACAAAAGAACAATTGCCTTTGCGAGGACAACTATTAAGAGTTGCACTCAAGTATCCTAAAATGTTTGCTCCTGCAATTAAATCAGATAAACAAATTGTGTTGGCAAACACTCCTTTATATCAATCGGATAATTCAATGTGATGGTGCCTTTTAGCTTCCACCAATCTTCTAAAAATTTAGTAGAAGTTCTAAACAATTGGACAGTGGGTAACACAAAGGACCAAATATAATGAAGTATTCCAGATGGTGATTTATGACTATTGTGAGGAATCTTTTAAAGGTGGTTCTTCTTTATATTTTTCAAAGGCTACATGTCTTATAGAGTGATCGATGATATTGACACTTCCCCCTGGAAAAGATGTGCATTCTTCATCAGAATATCTTGTAAAACGTATTAGTTCTGCTTTCACTATGAAGACAAAGCCTTTTTCCCAAGTGTCTATATAAATCATACTTATTTTGATTGTCTAAAAAGGAACTTTACAGCAATCAACTACTCACACATAGCTGAAAATCCACACTGAGATACATACTATTTCGATTTGCAACTACTGATGTCTTCAAGATAACAAGCCAGAAGTGACAGTGTAGCTTGGATATTCTTTCTCTTTCTCTCTGTATCATACGAAATCCATCATTCCCAGAATCAATGTTATTAATATACCAGGACGATGAATTCTGGCAAGTGAACCTTGGAGTCGAATCTCATGAGGTAATTCCATACGAACTTTAGTTTGATAAATGTTCCTTCACAGGTTATCTTACAAGCAATTTCAAACTGTATTGAAATTGCTGAAGTCTTCATTTTTTCCGTGTAATAAGTGAATAGATGTAACAAAGCAATTGGAATGTTAATAATGATTAGATGAAATTACACTTAGTAGAAAAATTCAGATAGAATTTCAAATGTAAAGTCAACAGCAGAAAAATAAATGCTCGGTGGAAATGAAGAAATTTCAATTTCCTCAAAATAGTTCCTCGCCTTTCAGGTTTGGATGGTTTTGATAATCGCACTCTTGATTTCAGCTGCTGACCTTGACTCAATCGGGTACTTGGCTTACCTGACTTTCGATGAGAGCTTCTCTTCTGCTTCGGATGCGCTCTGGTACTTGTTCGGATCCATCGTTTCTCAAGGTAAGGCAATTTATCTCAAGTGGCATATTTTGAAATTCACTGTTGGCGATATGGAATGTATTTTTTTTAATAGATGAAACTGCAAAAACTTTTTTCCACAAAATATATAAAAATTACACTTTATTTGGAAACTTATGGTACACACAGCAAACCAATATTCAACATGTTTAAAACGATCTAAAAGTAATTTTAGTAACTTTTGGTTAGTTTGGTACTCATTTGATGAATTTTGGTTGCATTGTGAAGTGTGTGATAAGTAAATTGAGAATGATTCTGGGCAGCCCACGGAGATACCCGTTAACAACAACAACAGATGTAAACCATGAAAATGACAAACCAAATGAACAAACGGAGACTGAAGAGATGTAAAACAATCACTGATGTAAAACTGTTTATGATGTGGTATTTCTGAATGAATCAATCATGCCAAAGTTTTCTGGTAAAAATTGCCCGCAGAGATGGAACTACACTCCGTAGGTTTAATAAATCCCACTGAAGGAACAAAAAAGTAATGTGACTATTATTGTTACATTTATGAATAATAAAGCAGATATGAATGATGATAAAGATAATGCTACCTAGCATTATCTTTATCATTGCTAGCCGACAATCTTTTTCCGTGATTAATCTTTTTCTCTGAAGAGCAGTCAAGGCCGTGTGGAAAAAATTATTCAAAATCAGTTTATTAATTTTCTCTTTAATGCTTTGAGACCTGAAATGCTTTACGTGCTCCTGAAACTATTCGAGTACGTTTTATGGTTTTAAGAAGCTTAGCTTATGCAATCATCTTGAGGTTTTTCATACCAAATGCTCGTTGGGCATACTGCAATCACTTTAACTTTTTGGGCTGTACTTTATAGATGGCCCCACGCTTGGAGCAACCCACAACTGCAGTCAAATTATGATGCTGCAGAGAATTATTTCTTTCTCAAACGGATGTATAAAAAGCTGTTGTATGAGTGAATAGCTCTTAACCCTTTCTGACATGAATTTTTTTTTCCAAGTGAAAAAAATTTTACTTTCTATTTATTTTGTCTTTAGGTCTAAAAAAGCAAGAATATCTAGTATTTTGATGAAAAATACATTTCAGAATAGGAATTCTGACCAACTGATTCCATATGAAATCATATTCTGGTAGCAAATATTCAACTTCTCAGCTTATACTCTATAATCCAATATATGCATATTATTCTACTAAGTCATAAAAACCGATATTGGTAAGATTTATACGTATAATACATACCTGTTATTATATTAAAGAAATGGAACTACGGCGTACAATACCAATTGGAATCATTCGCCACGTAATATTGGCTACGAAAGCCAAGACAGTTAGTGATTCCAACTGGAATCACTAGGGCAGAAAGATTAAATTAATCGACAATTTCACTGGTCTGTTTGGTGATTGGTCGAGTGGTCTAGAGTACCAACTGTACCAGCAGCAATCTGTGGGTTGGAATCCCATTGTTGGCATGGTTCTGTGGAATTACCAATGAAATTATTGCACTATCTGCTTGCTCGATGCAGGTGTAAACTGCCAAATTTCCATATTTGCATAGATTAAATTAAGGAATCATAGACCGTCCATGACGTTGGTTTACGGTAAAATAGTGACAAGAGCTGTCGATATTGCTGTGTGTACGTTGGTGCTTTTTTGGGGAAAGTTATGTGGAAAAGGTTGTGATGAATGTTTGATGGATGAACGAAAGAATAGAAGATGCAACATTTTTTTTTTTTGGGGCTGATTTGCTATTAGTAATAGAGTGGAAGGCTGATGACAGAACTGTATTATTATTTTTTCCCACCATTTCCATGGAAATAAATGTTAGCGTTTATTTAACTTAAGCTAAAGTCCTTCCATTTAACTATAAGGACTTTAGCATAACAATTGCAAATGTAAGTTGCGATTTTAGCTTTCCTGGAATTTAATCAAATATTTAATACCAATAGAAATAACATGATACTGAAACAAACAGTCTGAGACTGCGCTTGGAGGGAATGGTCGGCCATTGTTTAGTGGAATTTTCCTGTCCTGTATAGGATCCAAAGTTATAAGAGGTTTTTCTGCATGCCGTGAGAACAAGTATTCTAGGAGTTGAAGCCTCGTAGCTCACTGGGTTATCGATGAGGCTGCTTGGTTGGAAAGACATGCGTTTGAATACATCTTTATCAGGTCTCTCAACCGAACTCTTTATCAGACTTTCAACCGAACGTGAGGTAGCTGGTCTCATACTTACATAACAGGATTAAAATCCCACAAAATAGGCAAACTGGCACAAGAATACACACAGCTAACAGACATAAGATACTCCCTTGAAGCCTTAGTTTGGCTCATGGGAAATCGAAAACAAACAAACATCCAGTCTAGGACACAAGAGGTTTGAAAGTTGCATAAGGGTAAAATGTATACAGACAAAACGGAACATTCAGGGACAGAATGAAAAGTCGAAAATCTGGGGTCGTTTTCTACTCAAATTAACGAATCACCTTAAAGCACTCTCTCTAATACTGCTGAAAAAATCTGTGTTGTAAGATAACTTTTATGAGTAAAAGTAAATACTTAGTTGACAGAAAATATGGCGATTTTCAGTTTTATTTTTATGCGAAAGAATGACAGAGTTAATATTAATGCAATACGCTATATCTTATTTACACAAAATTTTAGAGTTAACATTGGTAAAATTAAATGGAATTATTAAATTTACTTTTATTTATTATTCAAATATAAACAGATTATTATTATTATTCCAAGAACTATTTGATTATGTCCAAGAACTATTTGATAAACAGAATAAAGAAATAACAAAAAATATGAAGAGTTTATTCAATTTAAACAAATATTTAATACCAATAGAAATAATTCAAAAGTCGAAGAAGTCTTATAAACGGCAAAAGACATTATTATTATTATTTTAACAGTGTCTCCATGGAGTCAAAAGACTCATCACGGGAGACCCGACATTGACACACTAACCATTATTTACACAACACCTGTCATACCCCTCCTTAAATTCATTCACAGTTGAAGCATTCACAACCAGTTCTGGCAAAGCATTCCACCCATTCACAACCCTCCAAGTAAAAAATCTAGTCCTAACACCCTTGTTAACCACACTCTTACACAATCTCCAGGGATGGCCCCTCGTTCTCTCACATCCTGCATTGGTCTTAAGAATATCATCAGTATCAATCCTGTAAAATCCCTTTAACAATTTAAATACCTCTATCATATCTCCTCTCCTACGTCTATCAGCTAGTTTTTGGAGCCCACAGATCATCAATCTATCCTCATAGGGAACATCCCAGAGACCTGCAACAATCTTTGTAACCTGCCTCTGAATCCTCTCTACCACTTCCGCATCACCAAGAAATCCTGGTGACCAGATCTGTGCACAATAGTCCAAATGCGGCCTTATTAATGCCTTATAGAGTGGAACAATAACTTCCCTATCCCTGCTTGTTAGTGTGTTCCTCAACAACCATGTAATTTGATGTGATGTTTTGGCAATCTTAGCAATATGCCCTTTAAACTTAAGTTCTCTGTCTACAATAACTCCCAAGTCTCTTGTCTCATCAACTTCCTGCAGTTCAGTTCCATTAATATAGTAAACAGCATGCGATATCATCCTCCCGAAGTGCATCACCTTACACTTAGCCACGTTGAACTGACAGCCATTTACCTCAGACCATAGCGTCAGCCTATTTAAGTCATCCTGTAAAATATCCACATCATTTGAATTGATTATCGCTCTTCCCAATTTTGCATCATCAGCAAACAAGTGGATATTTCCATTCAAGGTATTTCCAATATCATTGATGTACAAATTAAACAATAGAGGACCAAGAACTGAGCCCTGAGGTACACCACTAGTCACTTGCTTTTTCCTGGACTCAGCTCCTCCATAAACCACTCTTTGATATCTGTCCACCAGCCATCCTTTAATCCAAATTACCATCTTCGGATCCAAACCCATTTGCTCTAATTTATGTAACAGAGTTCCATGTGGAATCCTGTCAAAAGCCTTTGCAAAGTTAAGCAGTATCACTGAGTAAGGATTTTCTTTATCCAACTCCACTGTTACTTTATTATAGAACGTAAGCAAATTACTTAGGCAAGACCTATCCTTCACAAAACCATGTTGCCCCTTATAAAGTATCATATTGCTGTCCACCCAGTCCTGAATTCTAATTTTAACTAATTTCTCCAAAATCTTAACCTCCACTCCAGATATATTGATTGGTCTATAATTTGCAACATCAGTCTTAGAGCCTCCCTTGTGCAATGGAACTATTTTCCCCTCTATTGGCACTTTACCAGAACTGAGGCTTAAATTAAACATCCTGGTTAGAGGAGTTGCTAATTCTCTTGCACATTTTCGTAACACATGGGCCGATATGCCATCTAACCCAATGGCAGTGTTAGCATTAAGGTTCTTTAATATATTAAGCACCTCAATTTCATCTATCTCTATACTCTCATCAGTCAGTGGCACATCTGACACTGAACTATCACTACGAAGATGGTACACTTTTGCAAAATGATCACTAAGCAACTCAACTATTTGATTAGCTTCAGTAATTTCCTTACCATCAACACTTTTTAAAGTAATCTTTCCATGGATATTATTCCTTTTACTATCCACATAGCGAAAGAACTCTTTAGGGTTTCTTTTGGATTCATCAGCTAGCTTCCTCTCATAATTAGCTTTGGCTTTCCTTACCATACAGGTTACTCTCTTTGCCTGTACCTTATATTGCTCATTGGAACGCTCATCACCTTTTTCTTTATATGTCTTCCACAACCTTTTCTTTATCTGCAACTCTTGTTTAATAGTATTAGTCATCCATTTTACTCCTACTTGATTTCTCCTTCTGACTCTGGGAATACAGTCTGATACAGCTTTCTTCAAATACTCCTTGAGAATCTCCCATGCACCATCAACATCTCTCCCCTTGAATTTCTCATGCCATAATACAGTTGAAAGCTGACTTCTCAGCTTGCCATAATCACCAGCCTTGTAATTCCACATATACCCATTCTTAATAGAATATTCAGTACGTCTTTCAATCTCCCAGGTCAAGACCACATGATCGCTTTCCTCAAGTGGAGACATTGTAACTAAATTACTTATTGATATGTTCTCCGATGTTATGACCAGATCTAACACTCTAGAATCTCTTGTCCCTTCCATCACATGCTGTCTCAGGTAATTATCTCTTAACAATTGTATAAACTCCATTTCCTTTGTTCCTTGTGACCATTGCTTCCCCCAATCTATGTCCCCAAAGTTAAAATCTCCCATAATAATTACTTGACCTTTACTCATCGTGCTAATTTGCCAATACATGCTATCTACATTCTCCCTTATTCCCCTTGGATTATAGCAACAACCAATTACATATTTCGCTTGTTAATCTCTATCTCACACCAAACAGCCTCTAATGAACTGCCCTCTACATACCTGTCACAGTGAGGTACTTCTACCTTTTTTGGCTTTAATGTTTCGTCTATCATTAATAAAACCCCTCTCCCCATTCTATCATCTGTCCTGCCTGAAAATACTGTAACCCTTACATTCAATCCCAATAACTATATCATTCTTGGTTAACCAAGTTTCGCTAATTCCTATAATTTTTGGCCATGTTGTACTAAGTAATGACAAAAATTCTTCACACTTATTCCTAATACTTCGAGCATTGGTATACATAAACTGCAATACTCCCTTCCTCCCATAATATCCCTGTGTGCGAATTACCCCACTCTGTATACTGTTAACATTCTGCGAACAATTAATCCCAGTTTCACAACGATTAATGACCTTAGTACTATTTACAGCTAACTCTATCACCTGCCTCCCTAGCAAATCCCATTTCCCTGTTTATGACCCTTTACTCTGTCCTTTATCAATTAATGTTCTAAATGCCAAGCTCCTAATCCATTTAAGTGCAAACCATCTCTCTTAAAATACTCCTTCCTTTTATCAACCTCATCCCAGACATTCATAAAATGAATATTCAGTTTCATTTCTTTGCAAAACCTTTTACACAATCTGGACACCATTCCATTTACTATAATTGCTCTTCTGTTCATTTCATCACAATCAAATCGTGGTAGCACACTCATGATCTTTCCACTCTCACTCTTTGCAATCATTAAATTCTTCAAATCCTGTCTTACAGAAAATCTTTCGCTACGTAGATCATTCATCCCTATAACTGCAATAATCTCACTCACTCTATCTTTCTGCAATTGTACAGCCCTAGTTATATCCTTAATCTTTGACCCTGGATAACACGCGTTAATTACTCTACCATCCTTCACACCCTTAATTATAGAATTCCCATACAGCACAACATCTTTTTTGCTTCTTCTTAACTTGACATCGTTTACTCCCACTGATGCTTGTTTTTGTTCCTGAACCTCTCTCACATTCTTTAGTATATCACTCAGCAATATGTGTGTATCTATTTCTGCACTATTTATTCCATGCACATATTCACTTCTGTCATTCTCATACTTTGTCATTCTTAATACCCCCATACTTCCTATTCCATAAAAAAATATTAGAACATATTGGAATTCTAAAAGATAGATTATACAATTTGGTCTGATCAAAATTATAAAATATATTACAGTCATTTAAAAATGTCCGTTCATTTGTTTCAGGAGAACTTGCACAACACAGTCTACTCCACATGCTTCTATCCGATACATTGGGATATGGCTGTATAAAACATGTATGTTCCCTATGTGACTGATGGTAGCTAACTGCGAAGTCTTGATGATCACTTAAACTTGGGATATTAGTCAAACCAGATGTATCATCATATATTACATTAAAACTTCTGCGATCATACGAGTCACTTAATACAGGCAAAACATTTGATATATTGGAAGATGTGGAATGGACTGCACAGTCTTTCGTTTCTACTTTGACATCAGATTCAAGAGGAGATACTATAGAAACACAAGATGTTAAGTAATCTGGATTGACATCCCCAGCAACCACAGAAGAAATGGCTGACTCAGATGACATACCCAAGTTTGTGACTGGCAGGTGAGAATCAACCGTAGCATCAGAAACCGACAACACACTGTAGCATCAGAAACACGACCATGCACACATTCACCTGAATTGATGAAAGGACCATCATCACCGCTAAAAACCGTGACTGCATCATCAGAAACCGACAACACACCGTTATGCACATATTCACCTGAATTGATGAAAGGACTGTTGTCATCACTACCCAAGGTTGTGACTGTTAGGTGAGAATCAACTGTAGCATCAGACACTGAACAAGACAATACACCCGTATGCACACTTTCACCTGACAGTTGACCCTCAGCAACCAAGTGAACAATGATCGGTTTCCCTGCTTCGTGACGATCATAATCTAAAGCGCTCAGCTGTATGCCTTCCACAGAATCGTACTTATTAGCAACTTCCAAAAAAATCTTTCATTTTTAGGAACTCTGCAGATTTTAACAATGATGGAAGCATATCCCATGAAATATTAATTTCACCATGGTACATATATTGGATCATCAACCTTAAGTCGTTGAACTTCATGTCATTTAATGTCACAGCAGGATGACTACTTGGGTTCTCTAAAAATAAGCTGTATAGAAGAGTGCTGCTTGCAGATAGTATTATTTTGTGAGCCTTAAGGGTTATTCCTTCACACGATAATGTTACATCCACCAAACTTTCACTAGCAAGTAATTTATTAAAAACAGATAATATATTAGGTGTGTGATTGTGCCCTTTCAAACAAATTGTCTGTGATCTTGTTATCATATTGAGTTCTGAACTAAGTTTAAAATAAAATACTCATATTAAACAACATTAAACAGTACCTAACAAAATTTACATACGTTGCTTGAAATAATTATCTCAGTATTATACACTTATAATCAATAGATTTCATTTAACATCCAGTATATATGCTCAGAGAATGGCAGTATTAGGCTTAACAACAAGAACGCGATCACTATAACATATCATTCTCAAAATGTTTCAAACACGTCATTATATGAATAACCAAAAATATCTAACAAGGATATACATACGTAGCTACAAAGAAGATTTAACGGCCACAAGCTGTCACAATAGCGAGATTAGGCTTAGCTGCAACGATGCCTAATCATACAATCTGATACCAAATACAAACCAATTATGTCAAATGCAATAATACTTGACACAAAATAAACACACTTGACTTGAAAGAAGCACCTAACTGAGAAATACACAGCCATAAAATATAATTTTTTTTAATTTAAAGATGTGCACATTAGAAACGAGCCTACACTACTGTGCCGCCACCTACATTAAAACCAGCATTAACGCATTAACTGACAGGCAGCACAAATTGATAAACGACACATCGGAACTCCATCAAGAATTTAATTCCCTGAAACTACAATACAAAATTTTAAACCAACAACATAAAGAAGACCTTGTCATAAACGGTCTTCCAGAAACCGAATCCACAGAAAATCTCAGAGACGTAGTTTTAAAGTTAGGCCATGCAACTGACATCCCTCTACAGCATAATGATGTTCAGACCATAAATCGGTTTCCAGGAAGAACAGAAAACAAGGCTTGCCACGACCCGCACCAGTCATAGTTCGTCTGACAAGCAAGGCTACAAGAGACAATCTCATAAAAGCCAGCAGACTGAAAAAAACAGTAGTCAAGGATTTAAATGCATCGCAAGACAATATGCCAATCTTTTTGAGTATTTAACACCTTTCAATCAGAATCTTTTGTACTAAGCAAGAAAAGAAAAAACAGAAAAAAGTATCAATTTTTATGGATCAAAGACGGCAAAATATTCTTGAGAAAGTCACAGACTTCAAAGTCTATACAAATAAAAGGCTCGGAAGATATAGACTGGTTGCCAGAGTGAAACAAAAGACTCCAACTTAGTTCCATAAGAAGATCTCACCATAACAAATATGAATGTGAACCATCAGATAGATGTAATTATATCAGAATACATTAGTAATTGTACTTTCGAATCTCTTGATGCATGGAAACAAAACACAGTACAAGCGACAGGTCTCTCAATCTTTCATATTTACATCAGAAGCTTTCGAAAACATTGGTTATTATTACAAGCTTATCTGAGGAATTACACTGATATCATTGATTCTAACAGAAGTATCCATAAGTAATGACGAAGCGACTGCTTTCCAAATTCCAGGCTTCCAACAACATAGATCATGCTGCCAAACAAAAAGATGGTGTGGAATATTAATATTTATCAAACAAAAATTAATAGCAAAAGAAACAGGCTATCAGTTTGAGCATGCTGAAACCCTCTGCCTCGAAATCATTAATACCACGAACATTAATAACACAGCATCCCATAATACTAAATGCTATTTAGAGGCCACCAAACCTAAACATGATAAAATTCTTACACGAACTCAATTGCTGGCTTTCAAGCCAAGAAATATGCTCAACCGAGCACCTAATGATATACATAAATATTGCAAATGAAAACCAGAACAACACTGTACAATACCTAGACACACTATCTATGTATAATCTAATACCAACAATAACATCATGTACTAGAGAAGAAACATTCGGAAATACTATCACTGCCTCCTGTCTAGATCATATAAACGTCCGAGCACCTAAAATAGTTACACTGCATCAGTCATAAAGTGCAAAGTAGCAGACCATTACTTCACCGCTCTAAACCTGCACACCAAGACGATACCTATGCAATGTCTCACAGAAGAAAAGCGATAGAAAACAATAATAGAAGAAGAAATAGTCAACCACAAAATAAGAAAAACAGACTGGGAACACCTGGCATCAGATATCATATACAACAACATTAAAGTCACACTGGAGGAAATATATAAGAAAGTACAAAAAAAGTCCGAATTCGATCAAAAACAACACAAAACCCTTAGATAACACAAAACTTAATCCTAGAAATACACAGAAAGGATGCTTTATGGAAAGAATTAAAGTGATATCCAAATAACACAGCTTTAAAAACTGAATATAAGATAACAAGGAATCGCCTTACAACAACACAAATCAGAAATGCAAAAAGAAGCTACTACAGAGACAAACTAACCTCCGCACAAAACAACATTAAACAATCCTGGTATCTGATTAATGAGATGCTAGATTTTGTTCCCAACACCACCACCTCCGAAACTATAAAACACAGCTTCATGAAAGACGCAAAATCTATCCAACAACTAGCAAATGACTTTAACCAATAATTTGCAGACTCCATCCAAGAACTGCACAGAAATATTCCCCCAATCACAAAACGAGCCCCTCCACTTGGACCACAATCAAAACAGACATTATGGTTCCCAACCATAAAAGAAGCAGAACGTCTCTCAGCAATACATCAAATCAAACCAAACAAAGGCCCACGAATAGATGGTATCAGACCTAAAAAGGTATAAAGCAACATGCAACTAGTTTAAGTCCTATCCTACTAAAACTAATAAATAAAATATTTAAAACAGGACAGATACCAAATATGCTAAAGACCACCACATTCACACCCATATACAAACAAGGAAAAGAAATTTAATCAGCAATTACAGACCCATAGCAACATTACCAATTATCAAATTATGGAGCAGATCGTACTGAAGAAACTTACAGCATACACAGATCTTTCATATTATCCGCAAAACACAATATGGTTTTCAGAAAAATAAGGGAACAACATCTCTCTTGGAAGACTTTACAGACATAATTAATACTGCCTTAGACAAAAACAAAATTGCCATGGTAGTCTTTATAGATCTAACTAAAGCATTCGATACACTTACACATCAAACCTTGTTAGAAAAGCTGAGGCATGTTGGAATAGACTGGCCTCTTCACAGGTGGTTTACAAACTACCTCCAAAATAGAAAGCATATCACACATATCAGATCAAACCTAAGCAGAGAGCTACCAGTAACCCGTGGAATGCCACAGGGAGCTGTACTCTCCCCAACTCTAATATCGTGCATGTAAATGTTGAATAATCAGTTACCACTCAAAAGGTAAGATATTACAATACGCAGACGATACAGCAATAATATCCATCCAGAATAATGCAAGCATAGCCCAAACAAATATGCAACATGATATAAATCTGATCATAGACTGGCTCACGAAAAACTCCCTACACCTAAACTCAGAAAAGACAAAATTACTGATATTCAGAAATCCACTGACTCGACCAGTTGATAAATATATAACCATCCAACATCCACTTTCCAACATAAAAAAACACACAGAACAGCAAAACCACTACAATCACTCAGGTTGAAACAATACGATACCCTGGAATTTACTTCGATGCAGATATGAACTGGAATAGCCACATAAATCATCTACACAACAAACTCCGAACAATAAGTGGCATACTCTAAAAGACATAGTTCCCATATTCCTATAAACACTAATATACAAAGCACAATGTCAAAAAAATATATACTAAGATACGCTATAACAACATATGCTTTCTGTGCACCCAACAAATTAAATAGATTAATGTCACTACAGTACAAAATGACAAAACTGATCTTTTGGGAACAAAGAGAAAATCGCGACCTTATAAACATCGCAATGTCAGAACACAAAATACTGATAGCAAAAAAGTTATGTCACTATGCAGCCTTGCTAAAACTTTATTTCGATGACAACTACAGGACAGTTAGAAATACATACCGTATAACAAGACCTTAGACTACTAATTATATCACATATAAATACAATAATCACCACGTGAAACTTCTACATCCCAGACATGATAAACAAATTACCTTTTGAATACAGAAACCTTACAAACTACAATAGCCTGAAACGAGCTCTAGGGACATACTACGAACAAGAAACACACACCTAAAACACCATACAAACTTAATGAAACAACATATTCGCTCAGGCTTCCAGTTCAGCGACGCATCAATAAATTCCAAGTTATTGTGTGTGTTTGTGCATGCATGCATTTCTCAATCATAGATTTCGTAGCTTCCCAACACAGCAAAAAAAAATACATAATAACCAACTGATGTCATCCTCAGATAAGCTTACATATAAGATTCGAGGATGAAACCAAAGAAATTAGTTCTCATCCAAGATGTATCATATGTAACCAATTGCATGTAATGTACGTATCACATGAAAACCAATGTACTTAATGTATGTGTTATATGTAAACCAGTGTAGGTAATGTAAATATCACAAGTATACAAATGTAAGTAATGTATATAATAACTAACAAATGTATGCAATATAAAAAAAAAATCTTTTAAAAGTAAATCATGAGTTTACACCGTATGTTTGTGAGAATAAGGAAACATAATATTTAGATTGCATATGTGTAAATACTGTTGTATAATCACACCTTTTCAAATTTGAAAAAAAAAGTAAACCACAACATGTAATATTATACAACTTATGTAACTCTGAACAATATAATTGTATATTATTATGATTGTTATATTAAAAAAAATAAAAAAAACTGTTATCATTACTATTTAAATCTCATTATATGTAGCACAAAATGTTGAGCCTTGTAAAATAATATATTGAATAGATGATCATTGTACATATGTAAATATTTGAAAGAACAATAAAAAATTGTTATAATAATAATTTAATATTATTATTTGTAATAATAATATTTTTATTTTTTTAATATAATATATTTTATTGATTGCTAAAATATTTATACATACAATAAACATCTTGTGTGACATTGCATCTTATAATTTTACACAGTTCAGCACTAAGTAACTAAAATAAAGCACTAAATTAAAAAAAAATTATTATTATTATTTTGGGAGGAAGAAGTCTAACGACACCTCCTCGTGGCCGCCCTGTACCCTTGATGCTTTTGACCAAATTTCTTATGGTCCGATCTCAAGGTGATTAATGTGGCAATGACATCCAATTTTCCAATGAAGAGTCACAGAAAGAAATCAACCAATGATACTGCTTCCTGGGCAGACGTCGCGTCTGGGGCTGCAGTCCGGGCTCCTCATGGGAAATATGCTATAGGAACTCGTATTAACATTTTTTCACTCAATATAAATCGTACTCAGAGAAAAAATGGATGAACTTAAATACGTAATTTATAAAAACAATATCGATATAGCTTGTCTACAAGAAACAAAACTAAACAAAAATCTGAACTTCAGCTTCAAAGGATACAAAACTCTTAGCAAAGATAGAGAGAGAAGAACTGGTAGGCTTGCTATCCTTTTGATGACCCCAGAAATCAAATTCAAAGAAATTGGAAGAAACCTCTTTACAGATTTGGAACTCACAATAAATAACAACGTACAGAGTACTTATCTCTCTAAAACCATGGGAACTGAATCTGCTATCGACATCACAGCTATTAATTATAGCATTGCATCAAAGGCACAAAGGAAAATTTTGGGAAACGCAATCAGTGACCACAGACCCATAATAAAAACACTAATTTCAAGATTGATGAAGAACAGCAAATCAAGAGGACGTGGAACTTTAGAAATTATGGAGAGAAAATATCAATGAACAATTTAGAATTAATAAAACTGATGATTCCAGAAAGAAATTAATGCATATATCACACAAAATAGAGCAGAAAATTTGGATGTGCAAGCAAGAGAAATGGGCACAGCTTTGTCAAGAAATGACAGCCAACACTGGAACATTATTAGAATCCTAGACAACAATATCAAAGAAGATAACTAACAGAAAACAAATTTCATCATAAATGCTGGGAAAAATCTATCAGGTCACGAAATAGTAAATTTACTGGCAAAAATTATTAAACCAACTCATAACATTAGTACAAAAGAGAGGACAAGACCTTCAATAAACTCACAAAGAGGATACTAAAACAAGCCAGAACATATCAATCTAATGACATCTTTCTGAAGAATTTACACTAAGTGAACTAAATTCACTTAAGGGGCAGAGCTGACTACTACTATATAGCTACGATATAAGCAGAGCAATCTGGTGAATAAGCAGCCATGGACCAATAGCGGCTGAGATATCAGGGGGTGGGGGAGCAGAAGCGGCAACTTTGTCTCACTTAAAACCTCACGAAGCCCAATGACAATTCGGTGACATGGCAAGTATCTGCCACATTAAATAAGCACCTGCTGGGGCCACCCCCTGACAGTGGGAAACAGCATTGTCAGTACTGACACAAGGTTGAAGCCAAATGATGATGGAAAAGATTGTGATCAGAGATTTGTAGATGGAAATATGATTATGTTGTGTACTTCTGTAATACTGCAGAGCAGAAAGTAAATGGAGAAATTACTGCTCTACCTTATCTCCAGAACAACTACCATGGCGAGCAAACTCTTATAATTGTCCTCGACTTCCCGGCTTCCCTTAAATG
This sequence comes from Typopeltis vanoorti, assembly GCF_054136105.1. Classification (NCBI taxonomy): domain Eukaryota; kingdom Metazoa; phylum Arthropoda; class Arachnida; order Uropygi; family Thelyphonidae; genus Typopeltis; species Typopeltis vanoorti. The sequence continues at coordinate 128,142 of NC_143556.1, read as the reverse complement.
GGACAGGGATGCGAAGAATCGGCCCAAAATGGTGTCCACTTTTAAAATCGCAACTTGGAATGTCAGAACTCTGTATGAAGCTGGCAAATTAAGAAATGCCACAAGAGAAATGAAGAGGTTGGGCATCCGGATTTTGGGAATTTGCGAGACAAGATGGCCAGGATCTGGAAAGTGTCAACAAAATAATATGATAATGTATTACTCTGGGAATGATGAGAACAAACATCGAAATGGTGTAGATGTAATAGTAGATGAAGAAATCAAAATCAGTAATAAATTGGATCCCATTTTCTGAAAGGATAATGCTGTTACAACTTAAGGAAAATCCCGTTAACATAAATATCATTCAAGCTTATGCACCCACAGCTGACAAAAGTGAAGAAGTTGTTGAAGAGTTTTATGAACACCTAAAAGAGATTAAAAACCTAACAAAGAAACATGATAGAAACATAGTAATGGGTGAGTTCAATGCAAAAGTGGGCAGAGGGAGTAATGGAGAAATTGTTGGAGAATATGGCTGAGGCACCAGAAATGACAGAGGGGATCGCCTTGTCCAGTTCTTTCAGAACGAAGATCTAACAATAACAAATACCTGGTTTAAACTTCCACCCAGAAGATTGTACACTTGGAAATCGCCTCAAGATAATGGCATGACATTGTCAAATATCAAATTGATTATACACTGATAAATAAAAGATTCCACAGCAGTATAAAGATTGCAAAGACTTACCCTGGGGAAGGTCTCATAAGACTACAATCCCATAGTTGCAGAAATATGACTTAGATTGAAATCAGCCAAAAATCACAAGAGAAGAAAAAAAATTGATGTGGGAAAAATTAAAAGAGCCAAAGATAAATAAAAGAGCCGAGTCGCAGCTTAACCTGCGATTATAACAGATCAACATGGAAGAAAATAAAAGAGTGGAATCTCTTTGGAATAGCTTAAAGAATGCCATCGTAACAACAAGTATTGAAGAAGTAGGTTATGGGAATAATGTAAAACAAGAAGAATGGATGACAAATGAGATTCTTTCTCTTATTGATACAAGCAGTATGTACAAAAACAATGACCTAGCCATATAACATCATAAAGAAAAAACAGAAACACATAACATCATAAAGAAAAAAAGAGCCAAGGAAAATTGGATGAAAAACTTATGTACTGAGATTGAAATTATGTTTCTTCTGAAGCAGTTCAATCTGTATAAGAAAACCAACGAAATTTACGGAAAACAAAAAAAAAGCAAACAGTGTCTCTAAGAGTGAGAAGTGGAAAATTGTTCTAGAAGAAAAGATTTGGACAAAATATGTAACGAACTTTTCAATGATACCAGACAGAAGCCTACAAATATAAAAGATAACATTCAAGGACCAGCAATTATGAAATGTGAAATGAAGAATGCTATAAGATCAAATTAAACAGGAAAAGCCAGTGGACCAGATGGTGTTCAAACAGAATTTTTTAAAATTAATAGAACCAGATATCATCAAGCCTCTTGAAAAACTATTTAATAAAATAAATGAAATGATGAATTCCCATCAGATTGGTTAAAATCTACATTTATCACAATCCCAAAGAGAAATCCTGCGGCGACTTCCGACTTATTAATCTAATGAGCCAAACATTAGAAATATTTTTGAAAGTAATTCAGAATCGTATTTATAGAAAAAGGGAAGAAACGTTTTGTATAATATTCGCAATTCGACTTTCGGAATTGTTCTGGTACTAGAGAGGCCCTTTTCTGTGTCCAAATATTGATACAAAAATGCATAGAAAAACAGAAATTTGTCTTTATGTGTTTCATAGATTTTGAAAAAGCATTCGACAAAGTCTGACACACTAACTTAATAGAAGTCCTAAAAAAATAGGGCTAGACAAATAAGACTAGTAAGAAATCTGTATTGGAATCAGTCAGCTACCATTCAATTAGACAACATTACCACCATTGATATAATCATCAAAAGAGGAGTGAGACAAGGATGTGCGCTATCACTACTCTTGTTCAACATATATGCAGAGGTAATCTTTAAAAATGGCATTGGAAGACTGTCCAGAGGGAATCACAATAAATGGTAAGATTGTTAACAAACTATGATATGCAGATGACACCGTGCTAATTACAGGTAACATTATGGATCTCCAAACACTCATTGACAGAGTATACATAGAAAGCCAAAAATGGGAATAAATATAAACATCAACAAGACAAAATACATAATCATCAGCAATCATCTAACCTCCTCAATGAAACTGACATTCAATGGTCAAAATATCGATCAAGTGTCAAGATATAAATATCTAGGTTGCTGGCTTAATGGAAGATGGGATCCTGAAATAGATATAAAGAAAAGGATTGAAGTTGCATGGCAGTCCATGAAAATGAGAACATTATTCTGCAATATATAAACCTAAACATGGAAGTCAGATGCCGAATGCTACGTGTGGTCTATTCTGCTCTATGGAGTTGAAAAATGGACATTGAAGGCGACAACCATCAAGAAAATTGAAGCCTTTGAGATGTGGCTATAAAGAAGAATGCTAAACATGTCATGGACAGAAAATTTCCAATGAAAATGTCTTAAAATCCATTGACAAAGCTAAAGATCTTTACAAATAACCAAGAAATTCTGTCATGAAAAACATCTTATCTTGGCCAAATCATATGAGAAACTGTCAATACCATCTTCTACAAACTATTTTGGTTGGAAGAATTGATAGCAAAGGAACTAGAGGAAGAAAAAGAATATCATGGTTTGACAATATCAAGACGTGAACAGGAAAGTGCAGCGCACATCTGCTCCGATTGATTCATTAACGCAGTTTGTTCACCAAGTTGGTCACTGAAATTCGATAGAAGATAACACCATAAGAAGAACTAAATTCATCAATTGAGAAAACTGCACCTAAATAATCTCCTAGTAACGATCCTATCTGTGGTCATATGTTCAAACACCTTGGCAAAAATGCCAAAGAACAACTTATGGACAACTTAGTACTTCCTGGCGAACAGGCAAACTACCAAAGAAATGGTTAAAAATCAGTTATTTTACCCATCATACACTCCAGATGCATGGTCTGGCTCATAAAAAATATAAAAAAATTAACTTCGACCTGACTGCCTACAGGGCGCGTCACATTACGACAGATCAGTTATTCTACTTCTGTCAAACAATAATAGTCTCATTCCAGGGAAAACCAACAAAAAAAGACAAGTTCCATATTCCTTGATATGACTTCTGCTTTTGTTCGTGTTTGGATCAAAAAATTAATACAAAGAGTACATGATATTGGAATCAGAGGAAACGCTTTAATCTGGATTGATGATTTCATTAGAAGAAGAAAGATTAAGGTTAGAATCAATGCTGCAATATCTAGAGAGTGGAGAACATGGGCTGGTGTTCTCCAGGGCTCAGTACTCAGTCCCTTACTATTCCTTTTATGTATTAATAACATTCATCCCTGCCTTACAGAAGACACAAAAGTAGCTTGCTACACAGATGATATAACCATTTGGCACACTAGTAACAAAATTAAAGAATCAGAGGATATTCTAAACAAATCAATGAGAGGATTAGAGAAATGGTCAGATGAACTTAAACTAAAAATCAACCTAGATAAAACTAAACTAAGCACCTTTAGTACAGACAGGAAAAATAGACATTCCTACAATCTCAAAGTCATGATCAACAACAAACTGAAAAAGTCACTAATCCAAAACACTTTGGTATTACGCCACTTGATCAGGAATTACGTTCTTGATTAGGAATTACAAGCAAAAGTGTCCAAGATTCTCATTGTTGCAGTCTCATCCACTAACAACATCAGAGCCCAACAGGAATGGTTGCTTGACCCGCTGAAGGACAGAGGAAAATTTGCCACCATAAAATTCATTAATAATATCAGAAGCTAGTAAAGCGATCATATCTCCCTAAAAACATATTCACATTGGAACCAAAAATGCAGATTTCACAGATCATCAACTTCACAATATGATGACAATATCAGGAAGGAAATACGGCTTGATCATCTAAATGCCCACATAAGCAAAGAACCTCTATTTACCAGTCGTCCTTTACCTCCAAATACTTCCATAAATCTAAACCTCACCAAATCCTGTCAAAAAAAAAAACACTCAAAGAAAAATAACTAAATACTATTAACCTTCTTAAGCCTCCAAACAGGTTATTTGTTATTCCGATGGATCGTCAGACACCAATATGATTTTCCATTTTCAGACACCCATTTTCTGCCTATCAACCAATTTCTGCAACCAACAACCCTTCAACCTGTTCTTATATGGTTCATTCCATAGACCTGCTATCATCTGGATCACTCGCCTCTGGATCCACTCTACCTCCTCCCCATCAAGAAGAAATCCTGTCGTCCAGATCTGGGCAGAGTAGTCGAGATGGGGTCTTATCAAGGCTTGATAAGGAGGAACAATAACCTGCTTGTCTCTGCTCAAAGTATTCTTCAATAACCAAATGATCTGATTTAGCCACTTTTGCAATGTATCCCCCCCAAACTTCAACTCCCTTTCCACCAACACTTCCAAATCCCTGGCCTCGTCAGTCTCCATCAAAGTGCAGTTTCATCAATGTGGTATACTGCTTATCTTCTTTTCACCCCGAAATGCATAACCTTACACTTTGCCGCATTGAATTGGCATCCATTCTCCTTAGTCCAGTCCTACAATCTATCCAAATCATCCTGCAAAATTTTTACATCATGTGCATTCACTATTGCTCTACCCAACTTTGCATCACTAGCAAACAAATGAACAGTTCCTCTCAGATCCATTCCTATATCGTTAATGAACAAATTAAACAGCAGTGGTCCAAGAACAGAATCCTGTGGCACACCACTAGTCAGATTCCTTCTTTTGAACTCTACTTCTGAGTAAACTACTCTGATATCTCGCCATCAACCACCCTCCTATCCATCCCCATCTGCCACAGTTTACTGATTAGATATCCATGTGGTATCCTGTCAAAGACCTATGCAAGGTCCAGCAGTATCACCGTAACCGACATTACCCTTATCCAGTTTAGCCGTCACTGTGTTATAAAACGTGAGCAAGTTACTGGAGGCATGATCTACCTTTCACAAAACCATGCTATACCCCATACAATATCCCATTATCATCAATCCATTGCTGTATTTTTCTCTTAACTACTTTCTCAAAATCTTGAAAACGATTCCTGATATGCTGATCGGTCCGTAATTTACAACAGCAGTCATGGAACCTCCTTTATGCAGTGGAACTATATTCCCCTCTTTCCATCCCCTTGGGACTAATCCAGACCTGAACCTCAAATTAAACAAAATGGTCAAGGACACAGACAATTCTTTAGCCACTTCACGTAAGACCTGAGCTGGTATACCATCCAATCCCTCAGATGTATTCATATTAAGGTTTCGTAATATACTATTCACCTCCATTTCATTCACCTCAATTCCTGCACAAGCCGTTGCTTCCTTCATTCGTGCAATATCACCACCTGGATGATATATTCTAGCAAAGTGCTTGCCCAGTAATTCCACTATATCAACTGATTCAGTTAACTCCCTACTAGTGGCATTCCTTAAAATCATTCTTTCTTTTACTTGCATCATATCGTGAAAACTGTTTGGGATTCTGTTTAGCTTGCGTAGCTAATTTCCTTTCATAATCTGCTTTTGCTTTTCTAACCACACTAGTTACCCTTCTGGACTGTGCTTTATACTTTTCGTGTGGCAGCAGGTCACTATTCTGCTTAAATTCCCTCCACAGTTGTTTCTTTCTTTGCAGCTCTATCTTAATGGTGTTATTCATCCATTTCATCCCCACTCGATTTACTATCTGGACTCTAGGTATGCAGTGAGCCATTACCTCCTGCATGCGCTCCTTTACCACTTCCAATGCACTATCAACATCAAGCTCTAGCAGTTTTACATGCCAAGGCACTGAACCAAGCAATCTCCTAAGCTTGTCATACTTACCAGCCCGGTAATTCCACCACATGTACTCTGTCGTAATTGAAAATTCCACGCATTTAGCCACCTCCCAGGCCAAGACCTTATGATCACTCTCACCAATTGGTGGCAACGTGGTCATATTCATTACAGTCAACTTCTCAGATGCAATTATTAGGTCAAGCACTCTTTCCCCCCCAAATAGTTCTAGTTTCCCTGATTCTGCACATTCACTTTCGCTTCATTCGGCAGCACGTTTTTTAGTCTCCACAGACCAAATCCATTCAGATACAAACCATTGCTCCTGTTCAAGTCTTTTCACTGATCAAACTCACTCCACACATCCACAAACGTTTGACCACTGCTCCTGCATAAACTGAGCATAGTCATTCACAATTATGGCCCTCCTCAACTCTACTGTCAATACCGCGGCAACAAACTCACTATCTTCTCTCTCTCTCTCTCTCTTTTCTTTTGCTAACTCTAGTAATTCCTTCAAGTCATCTTCATAGCAAATATTTCACCTTTTAAAATCATTTCTTTCACCCCATGCTTTTGTGCTCTAATAGCCTCATTTAGATCATTAATTTTCACCCCCATAAAACACGGTTTTGTCTAACTCATATATTACACCTTTTACTACTGAATCATCATGCAGCACTCTCTCCATAATTTTTCTTTCATTCCCCATCATTCTCTCATTTTTTATCATGCATTTGCTTCTTTCTGTTAGATAATGCAGCCAGTAGACAATTTTGTAATCACTCCAGCTGCCGCTTTGTCGTATGTATCACTCCTCACAGCCATGCAATCTCCCTCATTGCAACTAACTTTTCATTATTTTTTAAAATCAGTCAAACCATTCTCTACTTTTTCTCTCGACACTACTCTCAATGCTATCTGGCACCACATCAATTTTCTATCACATTAATATTTCCTATCGCATATTGACTTTCATCTACTACATCAATCTCACGAACTCAGCCACACTTCACATCCTCACTTTCATGACAATTTTGGCATATATTCCCACCATTATTGTTATTAAACCAAACTCTGGACGCTCTTGGAAAAGCATACATCCTGCAGACATTACACTGGACGAACTCCCTTTGGTTAAATTGTTTAAACAAAGATGGCGATTTGGACGCCATTGCCTTCCTAGGTACTGGTGCCAAGTGCTACGGTACGTATCTTTTTAAATACTAATTTAACACTAATTAAAACGTCTCTTTTTTGCTAAACAGAATAACTCTGCAATATGCTATAATTCTAGCACAATTTTTTTAACTAATGACGTTATTTTTGTAGAACTAAATAACGTCTCTTTCGGAGCTCTTCAAACGATTTCCTACCATCAAGGCGCCCTCTATCGGAGATCCCTGTTATGGTTATTTTAATATGATATTTAAGTTAAGGGATATTATATCCCATATTGTTTCTTAGTCAAATAAGAAACTCGGAGTTTCATGTCGAATATAGAAACTATATAAAGTTCGGCGATTCCAAGCATCAGCAAATACCTGGATAGTGCAGCACCTGATCCATTAGGTAGTGAAAGCTGAGGCAACTGATAGAAAGGGTGGAGCAAACTCCGATCACTATTCTTGGTATTTACCCATAATGTGAACCTAGCTCCTAGGAGTTGTATTATTGTTCAACATTATGAACAAAGGTCACTATCCAGACCGGTTTCAACCTTATGTATAGGTGAAGCGGGCTCTAAAAATAAGACAATCCCGAAAGAACGCCGAACTCAGCATTGTTCCACTCGATGACAGGCTCACCCCGTCACCGAGAACTTCTCAGAAATAATTGAAATAAATCTTCAAGAAAGTTAATCTCCAGACCTCAACTATTAAACCTGTTCTCTTATGCTAGATCGCATCGAAACTTACGAGTTTTCAGTTAACCACATGAAATAGGGGTAACAGTATTCCAAAGGTTTAGGGAATTGCACAGGATCAAGTCTTCAGAAGTTAACTTCCTCATAGGCCATGGATGCGAGATGCCTGACAGGAAGCAAAGCACAATAACAAGGTGGGGTGACTTGTGGAAAATTATACGCATCGCCAAGAACATTTTGAGGCTGAATTAATTTCACGCATTCTTTCACAGTATGAGAGATATTTAACACAATTTTCCACATACATTTTCCTTACCAGAACATAACGGAAAATGCAGTTATGTTGTGGTGAGGCATAAAAGAATGATTAAACATATTGAATTGTAAATAATACTTGTTTCTGTAAAAATAAACAAGTGAAAATGTAGTAAACATCATGACAGATTAAAGGAATGGAAAGAGATGTGCTATGTTAGGATATACTTTACATAAAAAGCAACCCATTAACAGTAGATTTGTTGCATTTAAAAACAGCACAAATATTGATACTCTATCCAATTTGCTATGCGTTCTTCCCCACGCCAGAAGTGATTTGGTCGGTTGGGTGCAGTAGGATGATTCCGGAAATTCATGTGATTGCTCCACACGGCCTGAATTATTTTGTTCAAAAATCAGCGCTAACTTGCTTGGTTCTGGCACAGCCATATGATACAATGAGATTAATGGTCAAAAAACCTAATTGAGATGGATTGCAACGCTAAGGTTTAAAGCCTCTCAACAAGATTAAATACGAGTTGGAAACGTATCTGCAAAAGATGTTGCTGGGAAACCTCCCCTTCCCCCCAACTTTACTCTTCCATTGCAAGAACAAATATGCGGTAGTACGATGGTATATTTCAATGCCCTCTGTTTCAGACGCATATTGTGACTCGAATTGCAATTTATTATTGAAGTATTCCTGAGTATAAATAGGGAATCCTCTGAAGTCTCTTACCAAGTGCTGTTGACGTCAAGTTAGGAACGAATAATCCATGTAACATATTGGGTTAGAACAATGAATTTTGGGTACATACATTCCATTGAATGCAAAGCTGTTAGGGAAAGAACTTTAGTTCCAGAATGTACAAAACCGATAATGAAGGGAACATAATATTTTCTTAGGATGTTTTAATTAGTAAATATGAAAGTGAACAACGTTGGAAATTAAGGATCTCATTCAGGTGTGCATGACTGGAATGCTTAGGAGTAGAAAGAAAAATTCAGAAGTCTATGGCTATAAGCGAAATCTCCACCACGTGTGTACAATTACCTTTATCCCAAGGAAAAAGACTTCCTTCCGAATGGAAGCTTCGTAAGTAAAGATAAAATATGGATTGTTTCTCTTATTTGATTTAAAAAGAACTCAAGTATTGATACTCCTATACACCTTAAAAAAAGCAACTGTGAATATTAACATTTCACAAAAACGACACTTCTTTATTTCGTAATCTAATATTGTCATAATTTTGTTGTGGGTGCAAAAGGATGCGATGTGCAAACGAGCTCCATATTTTGCAGCATACACAGCTGGAGTGGACATCACAATAGTGTAGAATCTTGTGTGCAAAAGAGAAAGAACCAAAACGTAGATAACGAGTACAAAAGAATGAAATTTATTGTTCTACAAATATTTTGATTTTAATTCTTAGGGAAACAGAGTTGCCTAAATTTTGAGTTTTGTTTTCTTCATGTTATTCTTGTCCGAGTTGAACATACGAAGAAGGAATCCATGCAGCTCACAAATTTCTTTATCTAAAACCAGTTCTACTTGCTTTTCATTCGCATCAAGACTACTACTAACACTGTTCCTGGGTAATTTATTCCATTTACAAGAAAATATAGAGCATTAAACAGGGATCGTGTCTTATGGAAATTACCGTTTTGCTCCCTCTATGAAAATGCGCTGAATGTGTATTTCCATTCTCTGGGCTTATCATAAAAGCATGACTACAACTCTGAACACATTCCCTTCGTTATTTTTCATGAACAGGTCATTTGGTATTTTAAATTTCTAATTGCTTATTAAGAGAATTTTTTTAATGTGCATTCCACTATAAAAACATTAAACCGATAATAATCATCTTCCAGTATTCAGATGGGGGGGGGGCAATTAGCACACAATACGTCCTCAAGAGGATGCAAGCCGCCGATTTCGACACGCAATTCTTTTCAGCATTGTGAGTTTTGCAGCTGTGTTTTTGAGTTCAATTTTGGTGGTTATAATTAGGAGGTAAGCACTCAAAGCTTCCTCTTCTCTGCGAGATAAAGATTTTTTCTTTTATCAACGCAAACAATTACTGTTTCCCAAGAACGGAACTATTTTCTCTTCTGAGAAGAATTGCATTCACTAACTGAGTACAAACACAGCAACGAATTAAGGAAAAATTTCCGTCTCCACTGCTTTCCCCCTGTCCTCATTTGAAAACTAGTTGACAGCAATAATCAATATGGTATGTCACCTAAAAACGTACCTGATGAATTTCGTGGTGCCATGGTCGGCGTTTAACAGCAAAATTCAAGTAATTTAACTGAAAGCATCCGGTATATCAAATAAAACACTTCATACGCAGTAATAACAGCACACTCTTGTGACCCATAAATAAAATAAATGCAACACACACACAAGGAACTTTTCACCTGCTCACAGTTTTTTTGATCACATTATAGTCAACTGGAATACAGAAACATAAATGACTCATGTTACGAAAGAGCTGTTCTGTCATCTGCAGGTAGCGACAACTCAACTGAAACATGTCAGCTAATTGAAAAATATGAAAGAGAGATTTTTGTCCAATAGGACAAACACTTCGGGTTATTTAACTCACTTTCCATGCTGCTGTGCACACCAAATCCAAAGGGGTGATCAGTGATTTAGATAATAAATAAACATCCGAAAAATTGTCCATGCAATTCCAGGGTGGGGTAGGGAAACATATCACATAGTTGTCAAAAGGTTTTTTATACCCTTTTGACACTTTTGCATTTCGTCATTTTAATTGCATTAATGTCCTTGCACTTCTCCTCGCATCCATCTACTTCGTATTAAAAGAAGGCGCTCCATTATCGATGAGGGGTGTGGGGATTCACGGTAAACACATCAGCCATTGCAGATGCTTCGCAATGTACAGGAGATGTTCTTAGCAGCGTAACTCGGTGCAGCACTTCTCGTGAAAAGCACCGCACTGAGTTTCTTGAAAGCGTCAACAAAGGCGTTTCATTGCATGAAGAAAGACATACTTTTTTTGATAAAACTTTCGACATTGGATCTTTGAAAACCCGATGTTAAATTAACCCGTTAACAAGGTTTTCTTCGCAGAGTTTCTTACAGTGATAGCAATCCCAATAATCTAATGGAAGACTAGCAGCATGAAAATAAAATGCACCTGTAATCCTATACATGTATTTTTGATTCCAAAAACTTTAACTGAGATCCAAAGCAAATGCGATTGAAATCACGATAGAAACAGGAAAATTCTTATTAAACGGACGCTTACATAAGATAATTGAAGTATAAGATTCATGCGTTATTTGGATATGATCCAAGCAATTCGATTGCTCAAATCGTTTCATCATACAACACGTTAACTCTCTTTGGCGAGTCGTTGAATAGGGGAAAGATGTGACACATACCATTCGATCCTCTCCAGTCGTTTTATGAAATGGAATTGAAAATTTTGTTGAAAGTATCCATTATGATTTAATGTAAGTTCGACAGCAAGTTGAATTTTAATATTAATAATAATTTTTTGACATAGTCTATTATCATCTTAACATATACAGATTATTTACAAATATACAATTGAAGTATGAATATTACATTTATGTTCACTACAAATATTCAGTATATAATGATAAGTGAATACCTTATTTAAATGTGTATAAATAATAATACTAAGAACGGATTTTACATTTTCCCCCATACATATTTATAATAATTAATTTAATGAGTTAAAAGAGGGATATTTTTCATATTAACGATATTAGATATGAACTAATTTTATGTAAATATACACATAATTCTTTTCTGCATTTCGTCATTTATATTTATATTTCAATCTGCAGTTCATTTGAATTCACAAATTATTTACACTTTATTTTTTTGTTATCAGTATAGAATGCGGAATGGATTGATTTCACTTTTTAACATTGCTATTTTTTAATCAATTATGTATTTATATTAGTATCTTCATTATTATTATTATTATACACCGTAGTGACTGTTTTGTTCCATAATTTGCAGTCTTTGATTATGAGGATTACATATAGTTGAATGAGGCGGATTAATCCCACTTGCTTCGAAGTTTGGGCTAGCTTTTATGAAGAGAGTGGGATTAGCCTTCACTCTTTATGTTGCTGTTACTGTTTATGGATAAGATGTATTAATTGGATGCTGGTGATTTGTGATGTGTATATTAGCGTTAATGGTTTCCTAACTTTGTTGGTATATTTTCCAGAGTTCGTGTTTTAACATTCTGTAGTTGTCCATGTCTTTTAAATTTCTTGGCTGGTTGTTGAGTTGCATTGGTTTCTGATGTGATCTCACAAAAGAACCGTATGAGTTGTTGAAGGGTGTAGGGATGTCAAGGGTTGTTGTAGGTCGTGTTATACGATGTGTGTATCTGTTGTTTCGATAGGTGATGTTGAGGTAATTCTTTAGTAATATTATGTAGTGTTTCAGATTTTTAATGCTCAGGATTCTGTGTATCGCCATGTGCTGGTCGGATATTGGCTGTTGTGTATAAGGTGTCCAAATCACTGTTGACACAATTTTCCTTTGAAATATTTCTAATTTTGTTAGGTGGCTGACTGATAATGTCTGTCAGCCACTGCAATAATGTCTGTACAAGAATTGTGTATAAGGTGTCCAAACTACTGCAATTTTGCACTACTGCAATAATGTCTGTACAGACATTATTGCAGTAGTGCAAAAATAGTTTGCAATATAAGTTAATACACAAAATACGCAACACTAAGCCAAGAAATGCAGTATCTACATATATAAAATTATAATAGATGCTTTTATAGCAGAACAAAAATAGGCAAAAGTGGATTATTATATAATAAACATGGATGAAAATTAAATTTAGCAATGTGTATATACAGAATTTAGCAATACATATAAACAGAATTACTAGAAGGTACAGAAATAGGCAAGGTGTCCTACAGCACTACGTGATTATTCGAAAACTAAAGTAGTAAATAAAAATAAAATGCATACACAAAATTTATGTTAAGTAATGCAGTATCCATTATACATATAAACAAAATCACTGCAGAGGTTTCAGCAGTACATAAATAGATAACATATCTATATACAAAACAAGTCAAGGAAAGCAGTATCTACTATAGTAAGATTATTAGGGGGCGAATTCTCCACGCTTGCTATGCTTGCTGCGCAAGTCATTAATTGAGAATAAAGTATTATTTATTTGTTAATAAATGCATGCATTTATAAGCATCCCATTTAGGCTTTTATTTTTGTAGACAGAAGATGTCTGAAGTTTGCGGCACAATAATTGAGCTTTGCATTGTGTATCGAAGGCCGATGCTTGCTCGTCTAGTTAAAGTTACCTCTTGGCTTGCTCAGTTGTAGGAGTTTCCAGGTCCTCGCTGCAGCACTGAGATTTCATGCACGCGCATAGCCATTTCCGCTCCATTCACGTCATCTTAAACACAGGTCATATGCATTGAAAGTAGCTCTAGCCAGTGAGCTTCTGCCAGCCTTTACAAGTGTGCGTGTTGCTTGGAAAAATTAAGTTACAACCAACTTTTTATGACGATGTTATTGACCAATTCATAAAGAAGAACTGTAGGGTAGAATTTGTATTCAAGTAGCTAAATGGAAAAAGATAGAATATCATTTGTAAAATAAATGTTATTTTTGTATGATTAAATGTACATAAATTTCTAAATATACAGTTGTAAACGGTCAGTAATTCATTATTCTGCTTATCAGACTTGAGTCACACCTCTCACTCCCTGAATGATAACAAGAGCAAGTGTGAATTTCAAGACCAGGATTCGACCCTGAAGATTACAACAAACATTATTATATTAATACTTAAAGAGTCAGAAAGGAATTATTATACAGTGTATATGCATAAAATTTAAGTTTAGCATTATGATATTTATATATTAACAAAATTACAGCAGGGTGATACAAATATACAAGATCAAGGCCTATGATAATATATAATTAGTCAGATTTAACCTAATGAATAATATGTATGTATAAAAGTAAAGTTAAGGAAAAAGTATTGACATATAAACAAATTTATAGTCAAATGTGTTTGTACCAATTAATTCTTTCTAAAAAATTAAAAACTCGTGCAATTTACCTGACACTGCTAACATTTCCCTGAGTGTATTTAGGTTTAATGATAAAGTTAAGCATAACTTTATCGTTAAGCCTAAATTTATCGTTGGGCCTAACTTTTTGTTAAGCCTAATTTATTGTTAAGCCTACTTCATCGTTAGGTATAACTTTTTTTTGTTAAGCCTACTTTATCGTTAGGCCTAACTTTTTTTGTTAAGCCTACTTTATGGTTAAACCTAATTTCTGGTTAAGCCTAACTTGATCTTTAACAACCTTACTGGCCATTATAGAACAAATACGCATACTCATATGCTTTGTAACCATCATATATTTCAATCTAATATCAAGGGTATTACAATTTTAATAGCCACTTCGCATCCATGGAAACTTGGACATATATATACGTTCTAACGAATCCTAACTTATCATTGGGCCTAACGTTTTTGTTAAGTCTACTTTATGGTTAAGCCTACTTTATCGTTAAACCTAACTTTATTGTTAAGCCTAATTTTTTGGTTAAGGATTCATTCTTAACTTCCAACCATGCTTTCTTTTCCTTTCTCCAACTTCCATAACCAATTGATATCCTGTATCCCTTTCAGACGTGTTAGAGATTTAATCATATCTTTCCTCTTTCTCCTTTTTCAAAAATGTGTTCAAACCTATTTTTTGAACAATTGATAATGGCTCTTAACCATGCTATGGGCCAGAATGTATATATACGTCCATATTTCCATGGATGCGAAGTGCATATTAAAATTGTAATACCATTGATATTACAATGAAATTTATAATGGATACGAAGCTCATCTGGGTGTGTATATGATCTTTAATGGCTAGTAAGGTGGTTAATATCATTTTGAACGAGAATTTTCCAAGAATTTAGATCATAGTGAGACAGATTTTTATTATATTAATGACTAGTCATTGCAGTAATAATCCTGATCAGTACTAGATTAACTACAGGTTTGGACACTTGGTACATGTGCTTGGTGGAGTGATCAGTGGTCAAAGCTACTAGTCCATGTAGTGAAAATCCTTGGGTTTATGACTGAATACCTCTAATTCAAAATTACATCTAGTCACTGCAATAATACCATTCATGCCTTGCATGTGGAAACACAACACTAGTTA
Source organism: Typopeltis vanoorti (assembly GCF_054136105.1). Lineage (NCBI taxonomy): Eukaryota > Metazoa > Arthropoda > Arachnida > Uropygi > Thelyphonidae > Typopeltis > Typopeltis vanoorti. The sequence goes on along the minus strand of NC_143556.1, from coordinate 112,851 downwards.
GAGTAATGTTATGGTGTGATCACTCTGGTGATGAGGCCAGTACAACATAACCATCAAGGCAGCTGCATTTTCCTGCACCACACCATTCAGGTTTTACCTGCAGTCAACCTACTTGCTGGTTTGGGTGTTATCCTTAGAAGCACAGCCACCATAGTGCGATCTATTCAGATGCATCCTCTAACAGATTTTTTTCTCCTCTGAGAAATACTCTCCTCTGTACCATATATATAAGGAACATTTCTATGCATGGCTTAGTGAGGAATATGTCTTTAATGCAGTTGCACATACAGGAACTAGTGGTGTTGAAAACATACATGGAGATTGAACACAGGGTTCTTTCTTCTAGTCGGGTCTGTGTTTATAGTGACTAACGAGCATTTCTGTGTTGCATGACATAAGAATGCATCAACAAAGTAATGCATGTCAACATTCACTTCATTACAACTTAGTGTATAGTGTAGTGATGGCGAACCTTTTTATGTGCACATGCCAAAAGTTTACAAATCGAGTTGCTGATGTGCCGGGTAGTTTTTAGTAGGGGAAACAGTAATAGAAGTTTTAATTAATTAATAATATTATATAATATTTTATAAATAATTATTTATAATTTTATAAATAATATTTTATTTTATTTATATTTATTTATATATAAATTTATAATATTATTCAGCGTAAAATTGATTATTTTATTATTAAATTGATTTTAATTATGTTGGATTGACAAAAAAAATAGTGAGGAAAATATTTATGCATTTTAACTCCCCATACAAGTCAGCTGAGCAGAACAAGCAGCAGAAGGATGTCAACTTGTTGGCGAAATGCTTATTGTATTTACTCGAATATAACTCACACCCCTGATTTTACTTTACAAAATAAGACATTAAAAAGTTTTGCACATACCTCGGATGCGAAAAATGTTTAAACATGTTCATGTCAAGGCAATAGTAACTCGCTTTTCATTTTCGGTCACTGGAACTTAAATATAAATGACGGCGAACTATTTAAAGTTTCGTGTATTAAAAGTCATGTCACTAGTGAAAAGATCGAAGAATGGTGACAAAATGAGTAGTCCTGCAGACCTAGATGGGTTGAACATTTTAAATAATTCGCAGATAAACATGTATCTTTTAAAAACATTTTAAAAATATTTGAATTTTGCTTATGTTTCCCTGGATCCCTGGATGCCCCACTAAATGAGCATTTTCATTAGTGAACAATATGTCGACCTGTGAGAAAACCCAATTAAAAATCGAAACATTGAAGGCACTCGTTTATACCAAGTGCAACTTTCACATGAATTATATAGTTTTATGAATTTTTAAAACACAAACCGGATTTATTAAAATGTTCATGTGAAAAGTATCAAAATTAAATTTTTTAAAGTAATAATATGCTTGTTCAAAATGCTATCTATGTGCTGATATTTTACAATAAACGTTATGGAGCTTTTTTTAGTTTTAGTGAAACAAATAAATGCAACGTGTTTTTTATTTATTTATTATGAAACAATTTCTGATTGTTCTTTATTTTCTCCGAAATATATGGTCACTGTACATATAATGCATTTGTGAGTTCGCCTGCCAGTTCAAAAGCAAACAAGCAGGAATAAAATTCAATCAAGGGTAAACTTTGTGTGAGTTGAACCTGCTGATAATGAGAATTTCTGTCGGATTGATAAATGACACCCCATCGTGAATGTGTTAAAACTAAGAAATATATAGTGAACATTGTCATGGCAGTTTCAGGTATCATGGAACTCGGTTGAAGAGAATTAGCATTTCAACGCAACACTTGTCGGTTGCCTTTGTCTTTGGGTCACGCGATCTTTTGTTAATACCGTACCATTCATATCCACATCTTAATAGCAGCTCTCTCGTGTAAAACAAATTTTAACTTGTACGTATTGTAACAATTAAAAAAAGGACGAATAATTTGTAAGTGTATAAAAGGATATCACCTGTAAATAGTTGATGTGCCAGCAAAATTCTCAAATGTGTCACCTATGGCACATGTGCCATAGGTTTGCCATCTATGGTATAGTGGATGATGAGCATTACTGTGCCACATGATATAAGAGAGTAACAACAAAGCAATGAATGTCTGCATTCACTTGGTTACATTTGTGGGTGTAATGGAACAAAAGCATTTCTGTGCCATATGTTATTAGAGTGCAGAAACAAGTCAATGCCTGTCGACCTGGATTCATTCAGTTTCGACTCTGTGTGTGCATTGCATACTCAGTGAGCATTTCTGAGTATGCAATGTTGTGTTGACTGATATGTCAGTAAAGCAACAAAAAGGGATGAATGTCAACTTTCACTTGGTAATGTCTGTGTGTATACCAGATGAAGAGCATTTCTGTGACACATAGCATGAGCGCAGAGAAACAATGTTGACATTTACTTGGGTATGCCTGCATGTGTAGAGGAAGAAAAGCATTTCATCGAAACAAAACAAGCAAATACAGATGATAAGCAAATGGTATTAGAGTGCAGCAAGAAGGCAATGCCTGTCAAACTGGATTCATTCTGTTGCATCTGCATCTGTATTGTATAATGAATTAGCATTTCCATGCTGCATGACACGAGAGAATAACAAGAAAGGAATGTTTGCAGAGACTAATTGTATCGGTTTCATCTGCATATAGAGTGACAAATGAGGATTTCTGTACTAAATAGCATGAGTGCACAATAACAATAAAGAGAATATAGGTAGAATGACACCGAATACTGAAGCTCAAGTAACGTCTTGAAATATGTATAATGAGATATGAGTTTGTAAGTAAAGTGGTATTGCCACGTATGTGCTTGATTGTGTTTTTGAATGCAAAGGGCTGTGAAGAAGGGTACACTGACCCTTCCATGCAGACAAAGATGATTAGACAAAGACTTCCTTGTGACACTTATCAATCAATAGATTTTCTAGGGAAGACGAACCTCAACTACATTTCGCGAGTGCATGAGATCTTAATTGAACTTCACCGGCCTATGTGTGCAACTCATTTCTGAAAAAATATATTCAACACACATGAAAAAACTTAAAATTAGATTTTTTTCCCATATTGTTCTCTCGAATTTACGTGTTATCTTGCATGTGATACCAATCATTAGTTAACGAATTGAAGCTCAACCTCAACTACAATTCGCGAGAGGGAGCGTTCTTAGTTGAGGTTTATCATCCCTTGTATGCAATTCATTTCTGATAAACATATTCAATACAGATGAAAAGAATTACTATAGAAAGAATTTTCAATATTTTGCTTTCATGTTTAGACCTAGTCATGGTTGTCATCCTTACCATAGATTAATTTTTGAAGTGCAGATGAACTGCAAGTATGTATAGCGAGTGCAAATGTTCTTAGATGATGTTGACTGCCCCTACCGTGAAATTCATTTCTAAAACACGTATTCAATAGAGATGCAGAGAGAGATAGCTTACAACGGCATTTTGGATATTGTTCTTTCATGTTCAGATGTAGTCTTGCTCGTGAAACTTGCCATTCATTAGTTTATGAAGGGAGGATGAACATGAACAACGTTTTGCGAGCAGGTGCGTTCTTGGAAGAGGATCACCTCTCCTTGGGTGCAGTTTATGAGTGATATATTTAATACATATGCACAGAGCCTTATAATCTATTCACCATATTGTTCTTTCATGATTACATGTAGTTTTGCTTGTGATAGTTATCAATCATTAGTTTACTAAGGGAAGATGAACCTTACGTTTTGCATGCTTGAACATTTTAGGTGAAATTCTCTGCCCCTTCTGTGCAATTCATGTTTGATAAATATATGCAATGCAGATGTATTGATTAGCTACATAATGTATTTTCCATATTGTTCCTTCGTGTTTCTACGTTGTGTTGCTTGTGATATTTACAAAACATTAGTTTGTGAATGGAAGATGAACTTCAACTATTTTTATGAGCACAAGCGTTCTTAGTTGTCATTTGCTACCATTTGCATGCAAATCATTACTGATAAACATATTCAATTCATATTGTTAACAATATGGAATAACAAAATGGAAAAAAAATTCAAATGCTAATGGTGTCCATCTGTATTGAATACATATATATATATACATACATATTTTCAAAATTCATTTTTACTCGGTTGGAATATTATAAAAAAGGTTTAATGAGTATCACTGAGAGAAAAGATGACAAGATATATTTGAACAAGATACTACTAGTTTACTAGTTTCGTTATATGAACATCCTCAGGTATCACAATTAAAGAAGTATATAAAAAATTACAGAGACTTAAAATTGTACTAACAGAACAAGTATAAAAAACAGTAGCGTGTTTGAAAAAATGCAAGTATGAGTTCTAAACAAACGAATACTATTCGCTGTCTCGAGTGCGCCAGTACTGAACAGAAGCAACGTGTGTGTCAGAGAGTTTGTAACTCAGGCTGTTGTTGATATGAGAGGAATCTAGAGAAATTTCCCTAGATTCAACAATCTTTCTTTCGAATTCATCGTAGCACACATGGATGTTAGCAGTTTGAGTCCAGTTTACAATGTGCTGGCGGCCTTCGTCTGAGTTAGCTGAAAAGAGAACGTGGCTAGAGAGAGCGCTAGCTCTAGTCCTGTTATAGGAGATATCTCTACGGTGTTCATCCAAACGTAGAAGGATGGATTTAGCAGTCTGTCCAAAGTATGGCTTTCCGCATTCACATAAAATCTTGTATACTCCTGGAAACTGAGTAGGAAGATGTTTCTGTTTATGTTTGCTAAGTAATGAACGAAGTTTTGGAAGTGTAGTGAAGCACGTTTTGAAAATTTCTTGAGAACCTTTGCCAGTTTTGGTGAAAGAGAGCTGATGTAAGGCAAGGAGATGAAGGCTCTTGGGGAAGAGGGATCTTCAGAAGTAGTTGAGTTCCTGGGGGAAAGAAATTTGTCAATTTTCTTTGGAGAGAAACCATTGTTAATAAACGTTTTTTTAAGAAAACAGAGTTCATTTTCAATTTCTGTTTCTTCTGTAAGTAATGGTTTGGCTCGGTGAGCTAAAGTGAAAATAATACCACATTTTTGTGGGGATAATGATGGGAGGAAGCATGAAGGTATCTGTCAGTATGAGTAGCCTTTCTAAAAATTGAGATTTTAATGCTCTCAGCACATCTGGTAAGTTTGAGGTCTAAAAAGGGAAGGCAGTCATCTGATTCCAGTTCGAGGATGAAAGAGATTTTTTCATGGCACTTGTTTAGGTGGTCCAAAAATAAATAGAGGTTATTGACACCGTCTTCCCAGATGAGGAAAATATCATCAATATAGCGGTACCAGACTTTTGGTTTAAAGTGAAAGGAGTTAATAGCTTTTTCTTCAAATTCGTTGAGAAATATATCCGCAAGAATCGGAGAGAGTAGGCTGCCCATAGCCAGACCTGAGTTTTGTAAGTAGATCTTGTTATCATATTTGAGGTATCCTGACTTTATACAATGGGAGAGAAGAGCAAAGAGTTTTTTTGATAATTTGTTCTTGAGAAGATCGAGGACTTCTTGAGCAGGAACATTTGTAAAGAGAGAAAAAATATCAAAACTTGCCATTAAATCTGTTTTTTTAAGTTTGATGTCTTTGATTTTAGAAACAAAATCTGCAGAGTTTTTAATATGTGAATAAGAAATTCCAGAAAGATTTCTTAGAAAATTCACTAGAAAACAGCGTGTAGTATTCGTTTGTTTAGAACTCATACTTGCATTTTTTTCAAACACACTACTGTTTTTTATACTTGTCCTGTTAGTACAATTTTAAGTCTGTAATTTTTTTATATACTTCTTTAATTGTGATACCTGAGGATGTTCATTTAACAAAACTAGTAAACTAGTAGTATCTTGTTTAAATATATCTTGTCATCTTTTCTCTCCGTAATAGTCATTAAACCTTTTTTATAATATTCCAACCTAGTAAAAATGAATTTTGAAAATATCTACTTTCCTGATGACGAGGAATTAAATTCACTGGTCAAAGAATATCAGAAGAATCTCAGAGCGATTGAATTGTACATCAACAGACTTGTATTTAAAAAAGATGTAAGTGCAACTCTATTATTCCATGGTTCCTTAATTTTAAAGAATCGATAAGAACCGCTAGAGCTGAAAGAATTTATAGGAGAGCAAAACTAGATTTTTATCGGAACGCATTTGTGATACCAAACCAAGAAGACCTATCACGAAACACGTTTTTCTCATTCTCTAGACAGTTCATCTTAGAACCATTTAAAAGAAATTAGCACTCTTAAGGCTTCTAAAATACAGAATTTAAATAAAATTAAACTCATTAGAAAATATGATTCTCTTAAATATAATCAGGATTGCAAAACTTCTCATTTTGACTCTACCTATCTAAAAAAAGTTGTTATCAATAAGTCTTCCCATCAATTATCTTTGGCAGAAGAAAGAATCCTTGCTAAAGGTCTCAACTTTGTCACTGCTCCTACATCCATCCCTAGAGAACATCTCTTAACAAAGATAGAAAAGGCAGCTTCTTTATTACCAAACAAAGACGCTAACCTCCTCCGTATGGAAGCAATTTTCTGTATAAATAAAGCTAGACCTCCACCTGACAACATTTCTTACTCTGAAAGGAAAGCTATCAAGTCCTTAAAAGATAATAGTAACATAGTTATCATTCCGGAAGACAAAGGGAATGCAACTGTCATCTTAAACAAGTCTGATTACCATAATAAAATCTTGGAACTTTTAAATAGTGATACCTACTCAGAAATTGCTAATGACCCTACGATGGAACTACACAATAGAACTAATAATTTATTAAAAACCACCTTAGAATTACAAAGAAACATTTGGCTTTATCTTCGGTCACTTCATCCCTTGATACCTCGATTGTATGGTCTTGCCAAGATTCACAAAAATAACTGCCCACTCAGACCTATAGTTGAGGGCATACACTCTCCCACTTATAATCTCTCCAAATTTCTAGCGAGTTTTCTAAGAAATCTTTCTGGAATTTCTTCTCCACATATTAAAAACTCTGCAGATTTTGTTTCTAAAATCAAAGACATCAAACTTAAAAAAAAACAGATTTAATGGCCAGTTTTGATATTGTTTCTGTCTTTACAAATGTTTCTGCTCAAGAAGTCCTCAGTCTTCTCAAGAACACATTATCAAAAAAACTCTCTCTTCTCTCCCATTGCATAAAGTCAGGATACTTCAAATATGATAACAAGATCTACTTACAAAACTCAGGTCTGCCTATGGGCAGCCCACTCTCTCCGATTCTTGCAGATATATTTCTCAACGAATTTGAAGAAAAAGCTATTAACTCCTTTCACTTTAAACTTTTTTATAATATTCCAACTGAGTAAAAATGAATTTTGAAAATATGTATGTATATATATATGTATGTATGTATGTATTCAATACAGATGGACACCATTAGCATTTGAATTTCTTTTCCATTTTGTTATTCCATATTTTAAAAATATTCCATATTGTTAACAATATGAATTGAATATGTTTATCAGTAATGATTTTCATGCAAAGGGTAGCGAATGACAACTAAGAACGCTTGTGCTCATAAAAATAGTTGAAGTTCATCTTCCCTTCACAAACTCATGTTTTGTAAATATCACAAGCAACACAACGTCGAAACACGAAGGAACAATATGGAAAATACATTATGTAGCTAATCAATACATCTGCATTGCATATATTTATCAAACATGAATTGCACGGAAGAGGCAGAGAATTTCACCGCAAAACGTAGTTAAGGTTCATGTTCCCTTAGTAAACTAATGATTGATAACTATCACAAGCAAAACTACATGTAATCATGAAAGAACAATATGGTGAATAGATGATAAGGCTCTGTGCATATGTATTAAATATATCACTCGTAAACTGCACCGAAGGAGAGGTGATCCTCTTCCAAGTACGCACCTGCTCGCAAAACGTTGTTCATGTTCATCCTCCCTTCATAAACTAATGAATGGCAAGTTTCACGAGCAAGACTACATCTGAACATGAAAGAACAATATCCAAAATGCCGTTGTAAGCTATCTCTCTCTGCATCTCTATTGAATACGTGTTTTAGAAATGAATTTCACGGTAGGGGCAGTCAACATCATCTAAGAACATTTGCACTCGCTATACATACTTGCAGCTCATCTGCACTTCAAAAATTAATCTATGGTAAGGATGACAACCATGACTAGGTCTAAACATGAAAGCAAAATATTGAAAATTCTTTCTATAGTAATTCTTTTCATCTGTATTGAATATGTTTATCAGAAATGAATTGCATACAAGGGATGATAAACCTCAACTAAGAACGCTCCCTCTCGCGAATTGTAGTTGAGGTTGAGCTTCAATTCGTTAACTAATGATTGGTATCACATGCAAGATAACACGTAAATTCGAGAGAACAATATGGGAAAAAAAATCTAATTCTAAGTTTTTTCATGAGTGTTGAATATATTTTTTCAGAAATGAGTTGCACACATAGGCCGGTGAAGTTCAATTAAGATCTCATGCACTCGCAAAATGTAGTTGAGGTTCGTCTTCCCTAGAAAATCTATTGATTGATAAGTGTCACAAGGAAGTCTTTGACTAAACATCTTTGTCTGCATGGAAGGGTCAGTGTACCCTTCTTCACAGCCCTTTGCATTCAAAAACACAATCAAGCACATACGTGGCAATACCACTTTACTTACAAACTCATATCTCATTATACATATTTCAAGACGTTACTTGAGCTTCAGTATTCGGTGTCATTCTACCTATATTCTCTTTATTGTTATTGTGCACTCATGCTATTTAGTACAGAAATCCTCATTTGTCACTCTATATGCAGATGAAACCGATACAATTAGTCTCTGCAAACATTCCTTTCTTGTTATTCTCTCGTGTCATGCAGCATGGAAATGCTAATTCATTATACAATACAGATGCAGATGCAACAGAATGAATCCAGTTTGACAGGCATTGCCTTCTTGCTGCACTCTAATACCATTTGCTTATCATCTGAATTTGCTTGTTTTGCTTCCATGAAATGCTTTTCTTCCTCCACACATGCAGACATACCCAAGTAAATGTCAACATTGTTTCTCTGCGCTCATGCTATGTGTCACAGAAATGCTCTTCATCTGGTATACACACAGACATTACCAAGTGAAAGTTGACATTCATCCCTTTTTGTTGCTTCACTGACATATCAGTCAACACAACATTGCATACTCAGAAATGCTCACTGAGTATGCAATGCACACACAGAGTCGAAACTGAATGAATCCAGGTCGACAGGCATTGACTTGTTTCTGCACTCTAATAACGTATGGCACAGAAATGCTTTTGTTCCATTACACCCACAAATGTAACCAAGTGAATGCAGATATTCATTGCTTTGTTGTTACTCTCTTATATCATGTGGCACAGTAATGCTCATCATCCACTATACCATAGATGGCAAACCTATGGCACATGTGCCATAGGTGACACATCCGAGAATTTTGCTGGCACATCAACAATTTACAGGTGATATCCTTTTATACACTTACAAATTATTCGTCCCTTTTTTTAATTGTTACAATACGTACATGTTAAAATTTGTTTTACACGAGAGAGCAGCTATTAAGATGTGGATATGAATGGTGCAGTAAGAGAAATGTCAGAAAAATTAGTGACTGATAAGTACATCAAGAGAGAAAACTTTGAATAGTGAAATAATAATAATATGAAATATACATTTCCTTGCTTACTCTATGCATATGTAGTGAATATATTAATCAAAATTGGCTTACATGCTAGGGGTGATGATGCTCAAGGTAAAACACTCTTTCTATAATAAAAAACATTAAGGGTCATTCTACTTTTGCATATTATAAAACTAAAGGAAAGATAATGATTAACCATGAAATAAAAATACCAAAATATATTTTAAAGCTCTAGCATCTACAGTCAATATATATTTATCAGAATATTTATTAAAATATCGGAAATATCAGAATAATTATTCATTATTAAGTACCTCAAGTGAGAATACACACCAATATAAAAAGATCAATGTGAAAAATATTTTTCCTGCTATCTCTATACAACTATAGCAAATATATTTTTCAGAAATGAATTTCATTCAAGTAGTGATGATGCTCAAAGTAGGACCCTAGTAATATAATAAAATTTTGAGATTCATCTCCCTTTCGCAATTTATAGAATTAAAATAAAGATATTTACCTTGGAAAAAAATACAGAAATATATATTAAAGCTCTATGCATCTGCAGTGATTATTTATCAGGATTTATTTACCAGAATGATAGATAAGAAATATTATAAATATAAGAAAAAATCATAATTGATCATATTTTTCTTATATTGACAAGCAAGTTCATGTCAAAAAATGAAAGAACAATATGAAAAATACATTTTACTACTAACTATCTGCATCTGCAGTGAGTACATTTATCAGAAATAAATAGCTTTATGCTGTGCGATGAACTCAAGTTAGAACACTCATAATATTATGATCACGATTGAGGTCTATCTCCCTCTTCAACAAGTTAATGCATCAAAATAAGACAATGATTACGCACAAAAGAATGACAAAGAAATGAATTTTAAGCACTACGTATTGAATACCATTAAGAGAAATGTCGAAATATAACAGAAGTATCAGAAAAATTAGTGATCGTGAAGAACCTCAAGCAAATAACGTTCAAACATTGAACATCAGTATAAAGAATGTATTTTAATGCTAACTCTTGACATCTCTAGTGAATATATTTATGAGAAATCAACTACATGAAAGTGGTAATGATGATCAAGGTAGAACACATGTGCAATAATAAACATGATTAAGATTACCTCCCCTTAGTGCTAACCGTGCATTACCAAACACTGTAACATGGTCAGGTAATCAAACAATCATCATACCGCATCGTACGTTGCGTGGGTTACCAAGCGACGCGTTCGGGTTTTAGGCAGCGGGATGTGTTGGAAAAATATGTCACAGTCTCCCTTAGACACCACTCCTCAGCACTTTGCTAGAGGAAACTCCATCAATGGGTCAGCTACCTGTTTGAAGAGGTGTTTATGGGCAGCACAAAGAAATGGTTCTGCAAAAAAGGGCGGAAATGGCAACAACAATGGCACCAGACTATGGCTTTAGGCAACTGGAACATCTCCTCTCTGACAGGGAAGGAGAAGGAACTGGTCGAGGAAACTAAGCGCTACCAACTAGATTTAGTCACGCTTTCTTTGACTAAGAGGAGAGGTTCTGGAACTGTCGACCTGGATGAGGGGTGGAAGCTTGACTACTCTGTTGTGAGCCCAACAATATCTGCTCAGGTGGTTCTGGGGACACTCACTAGTCCCCAGCTGTCAGACTGTGTTGCTGAATGGAACCCACTGGGGAATGGATGTGTGTGTTAAGGATCCATACGAAAAACCACGACTTAGCTGTGGTGCAGTCCTATACACCAAATCTGCAATCAGAATACTCTGCCGTCTCAGAGGAAGTGCATACTACTTTTGACAGGGTGGCAGACATGGAATCAGTCCTGCTAATGGGTGACTTCAATGCACATGTTGGAACAGATGACCAGATGTGGAGGGGGGGCTCTCATGCTGTGGCAGAAAGTGGCTTTGCGTGGTGACAGGCAAAGTGAGAAAAGTACATTTTGGTGGAACCTAGAGGTCCAAAAAGCTGTCTGGGCAAAAAAGGAGGCCTACCTAACATGGCTTAGGATCAGGTCACCTGAGATGCGTATCTGGTATGCTGAAGCGTAAAAAGCTTGCTGCTCAGGCAGTGAAGGCAGCAAAGCAGAAGGCTTTTGTTAAGCCTACTTTAATGTTAAGCCTAACGATATCATTAAGCCTAATTTTTTTGTAAAGCCTAGTATATCGTTAAGCTTAACTTTATTGTTAAGCTTAATTTCTCGTTAGGCCTAACGATATCGTTAAGCCTTACTTTCTTGTTAAGCCTAACTTTCTTATTAAGCCTACTTTATCATTAAGCCTAATGATATCGTTAAGCCTAGTTTATCATTAAGCCGAACTTCTTTCTTAAGCTTACTTTATCGTTAGCCTTAATTTTTTGTTAAGCCTACTTTATCGTTAGACCTATCAATATTGTTTTGCTGAGTTTATCGTTAGGCCTAACATTTTTGTTAAGTCTAGTTTATCGTTAAGCCTTGTTTATTGTTAAGCCTAACTTTATTGATAAGCCTACTTTATCGTTAGGCCTCACAATATCGATAAGTCTACTTTATCGTTTAGCCTAACTTTTTGGTTAAGCCTATGTTATCGTTAAGCATAACAATATCATGAAGCCTACTTTATCGTTAGACCTAACTGTTTTGTTAAGCCTACTTTGTCGTTAGGCCTAACGATATCGTTAAGCCTACTTTATCGTTAAGCCTAACTTTTTTGTTAAGCCTACATTATGGTTAAGACTAACTTTTGGTTAAGCCGACTTTATCGTTAGGCCTAACTTTATTGTTAAGCCTAACTTTTTTTGTTAAGCCTGACTGGGTCTAAACCATGACTAGGTCTGAACACGAAAGCAATATATTGAAAATTCTTTCTATAGTAATTCTTTGCGTCTGTATTGAATTTGTTTATCCAGAAATGAATTGAATACAAAGGATGATAAACCTCAACTAAGAACGCTCCGTCTCGCGAATTGTATTGAGGTTCAGCTTCAATTCGTTAATTAATGATTGGTATCACATACAAGATAACCCTTAAATTCGAGAGAACAATATAGAAAAAAAAATCTAAATCTAAGTTTTTTCATGTATATTGAATATATTTTTTCAGAAATGAGTTGCACACATGGGCCGGCATGAAACTCTTAGATTTCGATAGTTTTCGATCTCCGAGTTTCGCATTCGGCTAGAAAATAATGAGGGATTTTTATCCCCTTGACTTAATTTACGCCGCCGAAAAAAATGGCATCTTGGCTCTTTATAGATCTAATATGCATTTGATTTAAAATGTTATTTTATTTTTTTGCTTGTGAAAATCAAAACCTACAAAATCACACTGCTGGCCGCATGCAGCCTAGTTATACAGGTCCGCTTGCAATTAGAAAATAAGCCCTAATTGCAAATAATACTTTTAATTTAATACTGATAGTTGCAAGAAACCCCTCATTGCAAAAGTATATCTGAAACATTTGGCTCTATTAGTATATTCTGAATACTGTGGTGGATATATAATTGATCTAGTTGAGTTTTTTTGGAAATTATTGTCTAACCACTAATGAATTAATTTCATTACATGGTGTACACCAATTAAGGATATGTACCATGTCATAAATTGTATCAGAAACGAATGATTATGATCTTGTAAATAGGTCGATCCATATGAAATTATCAAACAAAAAATTAAACTGAAGCTACACAATTTTTTATATTAACCACCTTACCGGCCGTTATGGATCAAATACGCATCCGCATACGCTTCGTATCCATCATATATTTCATTGTTATAACAATGGTATTAAAATTTAATAAGCACTTCGCATCCATGATAACATGAACGTCTATAGACGTCTTGGCCGGTAGCATGGTTAACGAAAGTCAGTTATTTGATTATCGTTTCCTCTAAATGGAAGAATTTTCTTTTTAGATTTCGACAAGCATCCTCTACATGTTGGCAGCCATTTTTAGTTTACCGATTCTCAAAATTTTCTTAATTTCTAAGAGTTTTAAAATACTGGTTTTCTTTACGAGTATTTTTTCTTTATTTCTTTTCCAGATCTTCAGAAAAGTAATATATTTTTTTCAAGATGCTGGCCATATTCTTTAGATATCCTGAGTAATGTTTTCCCATATTTCTTCTGTACAGGCCAGAGGTTGAATTCTCGAGTATAATTTTTTTGTTTCATTTATGTATCTGTTGTGAACGCCACAAATCGCCTTCATTGAATTGATTCCTCTATCAAGAGAAAAAATAAAAAATAAAATAAAAAGAACAAGACAGGTGGTTAGAGAGATCATTGTATAACTGTTATTCCTTTAGAATAATCTTAATTGAAACTAATTAATGGCTTGACATTCTGATCCTTCTTCATATCTTTGGTCTATTTCAGAAATGACGAGAACGTTCGGTGTAGTTTATTTAGATTTACGGCCAAAGCAACTCAGGCTACGCGGTCAGTGTATTATGTATGTCAACTGCGTGTATGCTAATTGCCAAGCTACATGTCATGAGGGATGATAAACTTGGCTCTCTGGCAGAAAAATAAATTTTTACCTCTGTATGAGTCTGGATAAACGTTCAGTTAAAAGCACTGATAGAGGTGCTTTGCGTTCTACACGATTCGAACCCTGGTTTTTCCAACCAAAGGGCATCGTCGAAAGCGACTGAGCCAGATGAGGAAGATTTTTGTCTACTGCATTTTGGATCGTTTTTAACAATTCTCTACTGAAATATCAAAGTTTTCGTCTTGGAATTTCACACATTTCTTGTTAAAATAATAATAATTAATATTATTATGATAATGAAGATTATAGCATTAATGTATATTTTGCCATAGTAAGCCACACGTGATTTACTAATAATCCCATTGTCGAAAACCAGTGAAAAGAGTTGGCAGAAATCATAATCACGAGCTTCACTGTGGGAATCAATACTTTGAGGGTTTTCTGCTCAACCTTCAAGGGTTTTGTTTACGTTTTCAATTTCATTTCTAATGTTTGAATAATTGTGTCTACAGTTCAAATATGATAATTGTTCCAACTTGATTTTTTCCATACTTTAGCATAAAATTTTCTTTTCAATAGTACTACTGAGATTACCCCGAACATAGTTACATTGTAGTCAGTTCCTGTTTCGTATTCCATTATACTCTTGTTTCTCTGTCAACAAGAATCAGTCCGTTTCAATAATAACATCATTATAAGACTGCTTGTTTTCCATGAGATTTTTACGATGAATTTTATCAATCTGTCTACGCTACCTAACTAGGACCTTAATATCGCCGATAAAGAAAGCACCTAAACGACTCATTCTTCTAAGAGTGATCCTCTTCTCACTTTCTTTATGTTCATTCCATACTCGGGTATCAACTAGATGCAGAATAAAAAGAAATGTCCTGAAATTAGAGACATATCTGACGAGATTATGTACTGTATTTTGCTGAAACACTTAATACGATCTGCAGGTAATGACTACTTAGATTATTTTAGAACATAATTACATGTGGTGTCTATTGGAATATCTTTTACTGTAATTGCCCCATTTGCGAGCTGGTTTCTGTTCACTTGAACAGTGAAAACATAGGTAATAAAAAAAATTGAATCAGAATACGATGCATTGAGTAAACGTCTTAAATTTCTTGTTGGATGTGCAATATTATTTAGCAAAAGATTCGTAAGAAACGGATGATATGGAAGGAATACTTTGGGGGGGGGGGGGGGTGGGGGGGGGGGGGGGTGGGGGGGGGGGGGGGTGGGGGGGGGGGGGGGTGGGGGGGGGGGGGGGTGGGGGGGGGGGGGGGTGGGGGGGGGGGGGGGTGGGGGGGGGGGGGGGTGGGGGGGGGGGGGGGTGGGGGGGGGGGGGGGTGGGGGGGGGGGGGGGTGGGGGGGGGGGGGGGTGGGGGGGGGGGGGGGTGGGGGGGGGGGGGGGTGGGGGGGGGGGGGGGTGGGGGGGGGGGGGGGTGGGGGGGGGGGGGGGTGGGGGGGGGGGGGGGTGGGGGGGGGGGGGGGTGGGGGGGGGGGGGGGTGGGGGGGGGGGGGGGTGGGGGGGGGGGGGGGTGGGGGGGGGGGGGGGTGGGGGGGGGGGGGGGTGGGGGGGGGGGGGGGTGGGGGGGGGGGGGGGTGGGGGGGGGGGGGGGTGGGGGGGGGGGGGGGTGGGGGGGGGGGGGGGTGGGGGGGGGGGGGGGTGGGGGGGGGGGGGGGTGGAATGTGGTACTCACTTTGGAAGTGACTAAGTTTATGAATGTTCCATTCAAAAAAGGTTACATGTTGAACTACAAAGCAGGAAATTCTAACCGAGTTCACTGGAATGGGATCAGTTATTGGATGGAAAGGATATTGACAGTGTATGGGAAGCATTTAAACAATACTTAAATGATGCGATATCAGAATGTGTCCCAAGAGTTCAAAGAATGAATAGAGTAGGAATAAAAGGGATGTGTAATCTTATTAAGCAAGAAATTCGTAAGAAAAGGACGAAGTTGAAGGAAGACAGTTTGCATAAGGATGACGTCCGTTATGAATGTTATAAGCAGCAGGCTAGAATAGTCACAACTGTTGTATGGAATGCAAAGTCTGATTATGAAAAGAAACTGGCTGTGTATGCTAAAGACAACTCAAAAATTCTATCGATATGCTGAAAGTAAAAGAAAGAATAAATATGGAAGAATAACTCTTCTAAATCAGGGTGCGCATTTTGTTAAATGCTATCAACCTGGTAAATGCAACCTGAGTTCACTGTTACCTCTTCACTACATGAAGAAATGCAGGTGTGTGGGGAAGAGGTATTAGAGCTGTTGCACAAACTGGATAAGAATTCAGGAATAGGGACCGATGAAATAACAGCACGTGTGTTAAAAAAAGTGTTCAGCTGAGCTGATCATTCCTTTGACTAGGATATTTAATGAGTCTCAGAACAGAGAAGATTCTGCAGGAATAGAAGGAATGTATGGTAATTCTATTGCACAAGGGTGGTGCAAAGACCGATTAGTATCTCAGGAAAATGACCACCACTCCTGAGATACTATTGACTAATTAGTATCTCAGGAGTGGTGGTGAAGATTTTGTACAAATTAGGGCACGCATGCAGAAATGGGTTGACAGTGAATCTCCTAAAGGAAGGTCATGTTTAGGAAGTTGCTCAGATTCTTTAACAATGTTACCAATGAACTAGACAAAGGGAATGGATATGCCGTGATACTTTTGGATTTTGCTAAGGCTTTTTGATAGAATACAACATGACAGACTGATGCATAAATTGGATAAAATGGGTTTGGGTTATACAATATTACCATGGATAAGAGCAGGGGTGTCAATGACGTTGATCGTGATCTACGGGGGGATCACATAATGCTTTGGGGTCGATCGAAATTTATTTTGTCTCAATTTTTAAAATAATATATAGATGAGTCCAAACACAATAAAGCAAATAAATAATGTTAACCTATTTATCAAATAATAATCTATATTATGGTTCTATTTAAAATTTACATGAATTACAAACTTAAATAGAACCATAATATAGATCAGGTGTGGCTGACTTCATCTTATACGAGGGTCAATATATGATGACTGGTAGCATCACAGGGCCAAAGACTTTCAGACAGAACTTAAATAAACTCTGAATTTTTCAAAGTAATAGTTATATGTATTGGAGTAGTATATTTATTAAATCATTTTAATACTGGGAGAACAATTAAATCAATCAAATAAATATTTGATTGTTTTAAATAGAAGTTGTTAAATTAAATTTAATTACATTTCTGGTTTTATTACATGTAACACAACTTAATGAGAACACTGTAATGTTCATGTGCAGCAACAAGTTCATCAAAATCGATTTTTAACGATGATGACGATATTCGTAACAAATCCTGAAGGTGGTCATCAGTCACACACCTCCTTTGTGACGATTTATAGTTGAGAAAGTGCATTCACATATGTAGATCCTTCCAAACATATATGCAATTCTCAAGCCGAAATCACTCAATATACAATTTGGTCAGCAATATCCCAAATTGCCAGCCCAAATTCAGTATCCAGGTAGATACCCAACAGGGTGCACCAGGAGAAGGTGGGGATTGGTCATTAGGTCAGATTCTCTGGTCGGTTCTCCACATTCCTTTAAATGCTATGTGGAGATCTCCTCCTTTGACCCTTAAGCACCCCTTGATAATGCATATAATTTAATATAGTTGTTATCCTGCCAATGGCCACACAAAATGAAGTAATGGGCCGCATGCAGCCCATGGGCCTGCTGTTTGCCACCTAAGATATAGATTATCATTTGATGAAAAATTCCAATAGAAAAATTACAAAGATTAGTTAAAATATTTAAATTTCCCACTATGAGACTCTGTTCTGGGGTGTACTTGGAAATGTATGCACCCTCATAGACACACCCACTTTGGGTTTTGTTTGCTTTGATGCATTGTACAAACATAAAAAGTGAAGCACAATATATATAAACGACAGCAGTACCCTATTGTTTGTTATGTTACTGTTTGCTCTGCTACATGTTTAAAATGTGAAAGTTTAAAGTGTTTTAATATAATTTAAAATTGTACCATCATGACTACAACAAAACAACAAATACATAGTATCAAGAGTGGGAACATGATTATTTCTTTATTATGATCAAAGACAAATGTTTGATTTGCAATGGAAGTGCAACTTGGAACGACACCTTAAATCGGTGCCCCCTAGCTATGAAACGGCCTATCCACATAACAGTGATTTATGAAAAGTCAAAATTCAAGAACTGAAGACAACTTTGTCATCACAGTAGTTGTTTCATTAAAATAATATCGAACTCAGAGACAGCAAAAACTGCATCGTTAAGAGTGAGCCATATTCTCACCAGACATAAGAAACCCTTTAGTGATGGTGCAATTTTTAAAAAAGCATTTCCTGCAGCAGCTTAATTGTTTTTTAATTTTGAAAATAAATCAGAAATAGTTGCTGATATCAATGAAATACAGTTCTCATGAAATATAGTTGCAAAATAAGTAGAAGAAATAAATTCGGATCTAAAAGAGCAATTAATGCAGGATATTAAGGATTGTCAGGCCTTTTCACTTCAGTTGAACGAATCTACTGATGTGCAGGTGACATTGCCCAAATTATTATTTTTATTAGAATGGTTTTTAAAGACTTTTCTACTAAAGAAGAATTACTTACTATCATTCTGTTAAAGGGGCAAACATGGGGTGAAGATATATTTACCACTTTTAAGAGTTATGGCAAGACCATTCAACTGCCTCTTTGTAATCTAGTGTCAATTACCACAGATGGAGCATCAGTTTTAACAGGTCATGGCAATGGTTTTTTCACGCTATGTAGGCATGATGAAGATTTTCCTAATTTCTTAGTTTCATTGTATTATACATCAACAAGTGCTAAATTTGTTGATATATTATACATAATTTCTGTATATGAACATAGTATATGAATTATGAACATAGATTCAAGATTTTCAATTCAATTCGGGCAAAAACTCTGCAAAGGTGCCTTTTTAAGTTGTAATGATGGATCTTCTGAGCTGCTTAAGCATACTGATGTCAGGTGGTTAAGTTGGGGCTAATTTCTTCAAAGATTTAGGGATTTAATTGAAGAAATTAATCAATTTCATGCCGAAATGGGTGATGAATACGAACAGCTAAAAGATTATATTTGGCTATTGGATTTAGCTTTTTTGACTGACATAACCAGTATTTTAAATCTAGAACTTCTGGGGTCCTGGTAAAACAATTTTTTATTAGATATGATTAGTTCTATCAATGCTTTTAAAGAAAAATTGAATCAACTGATAGTGAAGCCTAAAAATAACAATTTATGTAATTTTCCGAATATGACTGCACTATTAAGTAGCTCTGCTTTTGCTATTTCAATGGAAATAAATACATTGGTGAAATTCGTAAAGTAATTGTAGAATCTGACAACCACTTTCAGGATTTCAAGAAACTTGAGAATGTAATTCTCTTCATTAGTTTTCCATTTGATACCAATGTAAAGCCAGAACAATTTTTCTCTATTTTTGATATGCATATTGTTATGCTAGAAGAAATAATAACAATAAGAAATGATGTTTATGTCAAAGAAAGGGCACAAAAGTTTTTGTAAATACTTATCCCAAGTATTTCCAAACTTAAGAAAAGTATCCCAACTTAAGAAAATATTTGTTTTGGTTCGAGATACTTGTGCAAATTAGCATTTTCACAAAGGAACATTATTAAGTCAAAATATTGTACTGCATTAACATTCAAGCATTGGAGTCAGGTCTGAGAAATGCATTGATGAATTAATCAATTTTTGAAATAATAATTAACCATGCTACATCTATAGACATCAAGGTTATCATGGATGCGAAGTGCATATTAAAATTGTAATACCATTGATGTTACATTGAAATATATGATGGATATGAAACGTATCATGATGCGTATTTGATCCATAATGGCCAGTAAGGTGGTTAATGAAAAGTTGAAATTATGCAAAAATTGTGAACTCGTTGCAGTGTAGAATAAGTAAAGCTAGTTCATCAGTTAGTTCAAAATGAAATGTTTATTTTAATCAGTGTGGTTAAAAAAACTGCAATATTGTTTTAAGCATTATAACTAATTAATATTACAATAATTATAATATATTGTAATGATAATATATAATATTACGATAATTTTTTCTTTGTCTGAACATAAATTAGAAATCTTATACCTTATACCAATTTTGAAAAAGGTAGATTGCAGGTATATCTGTATGGACAATGAAGATCTTATGTAAACATTAGTTGACACCCCTAGATAAGGCGATGGCTGCCTGACAGATATTGAAAAGTGATATATGGGGGATCTGAGTCTGCAAGCTTTAAGGGAATACAAAGCGTTGTTGTCCTGGCTTGCACATCCCCCGAGACACTTCACAAGTGCGGCAGTAGGCGGCCTCCTAGGAGAGATTCCTGGACACCTTAGGGTGACCAACTCGCCTGCTATGCTATTTCTGCTTAACAGGATTAGCAGCCCTGGTAGGGTTAAGATTCCATGAAGGCTAATTAAGTTTCCATGTAGAGTTAAGTTTCCAACTCTTATAGGCCGGAGCCAGGAAACTCATCAAGTGTGAATCCAGATGACTGTTTCTTCTTTGGAGGTGATCCTCCCACCCATCTCAGCAGTGTACCCAGGAAGAAAGTTAGAAGAAATCCCTGCAATGACTGTCATCAACCCATCATGCTTGTTACGGTGGTCAAGGAGTACCTAATCTCAGACATTTCATATGTCAGGTCTACACTCGTGCATTCTCAACCACAGTTGGCAATGGCATTCATTGCCCCTCGAAACATCCAGCCAAAGTCAACGCTGCAATAAGAACAGAGTGCATCAAACCACATTGGACTGCCAAAGAAAAGATCCTTGCTGCTAATGAGATCGATTTGATGGCTTGAGGGATAATGAAATCAATTTGGCTTTATTTAAGGTATTCCCATTAAGATCCATGGATGCTATCAAGTGTCATAGATGGAAAGCCAGTTAATAAGCCTCAGTTCAACAATTGGTAGCCCATCCGCCACATATAGGGACAGGTAATATCTCTATCTGCTGTTCCCTGCCTTTCCATCTCCCAGCCCACTATCCTGCTGTTGAAGAAGAGGCTTCGATTGTCAGAAGTCCTGCTCTTTAGCTCTTGTCCCCCTCTGGTCATTACAAAAGGCTTAAGGTCGAGACTATAGAGTTTTCCCTGCATGTGAGGCCGTTGCATGCTTTGACCATCCTGGAAAAGCTGAGATACCTCAGTATCATGTCGACCCCAAAGGGAAGTCTTCTGTCAATTCTATCCTAGATGTGATCGCTTCTTTGAGGAAAGCTCCTCTCAAGCCCCAGCAAAGACTGTTTCTCCTTTCCTACTATCTCCTACCTCGCTTTTACCACAAGTTAGTGCTTGGTAGGACATATATCTCTGTACTTTCCTGAATGGACAGGGCTAACCATTCAGCCGTGAGATCATGGCTATGACTGCCGCCTGACACTCCTACTGCATATTTCCATGTGAGGATGGTGAAGACAGGGTTGCATCACTTAGATGGCTGATCACATGTCTGCCGCTGTCAAGAATCACGCAGTTAGAACTATCTTCTTCCCCTATCTACAGAGAGGCTTTCTTAGCAGATTAATACAAGATGACTTTAGGCAGGCTAAATGCTGGTCCCATTATCAAGGTACTTCAATTGAGTCAACACCCATAGAACACAAGAGGTGGGCATCTCTGTTGCACTGTCCTGTAGATGGTACTCCTTTAAAAGTCATATCTGGTGACTTCCTAGCATGATTGGTTAAGGGATGGCACCAGACTCCTCCCTGGGTTCGAGTATATCCACCTTATCAGGAGAAGGATCAACACCCTCCCTACTTAAGCCCGCACAAAACATGGCGTTGCCACCAGAGAATGACTACAATGATAACTAGAACAGCCATAGGCTAAAACACTTGTAAAGGCTTAGGCCAATATCAAGTCTGGACGAGATGTAAGGGTAGTACTGCCCATAATTATTACAAAGATTAATAAAAATAAAATAAAAAAATAACTAGTGGTGTACCACAAGGATCATTGCTTGGTCCACTGTTATTCGATCTGTACATTGATATTGGAAAGGATTTGACAAGCAACACAGTTATTTGCTGATGATGCAAAGATAGGGAGGATAATAAATAATGCTGCTGATATGCAGTCTTTGCAAAATGATTTGAATATACTGTATTGTGGGCATGAGGAAAAGGGTGTCAGTTCAATATCAGTAAATGTAGTCATTCACTTCGGCATGATTACATATCCAATGTCGTATTATATTGGTGGGATTAGGCTAAGGATCTTGGAGTGTTAATAGATAGAAGTTTCAGGGCTATCTGGCAAAGATTGCAAATATAACTCTGAAGTTAATTCCAATGCCGAAACAAACGTTCACATGTAAAGATAAGGATATTGTTTTGCCTCTTTACAAGGCCATGATAAGACCTCACTTGTACTATTGTGTGCGTCTGGTCTCCTGGTTATCGATTCTGATATATTGGAGAGTACAAAAATGAGTGTTAAAATGATATCAGGATTGTGGAATATCAGGCTGATTATGAAGACAGATTGAGAATTTGTAGTCTGCAGACACTAGGAAACAGGAGAAAGAGGGGGTGATATGATTGAGACTTACAAACTGCTGAAAGGGTCATACAGGATTTCAATTGATGGGATTTTTCAAATTATGGATGGTTGGGAAAAGACAAGAGGACAACCTTGGAAGCTGATAATGAAGTCTGCCAAGAAGGATGCAAGGGTTAGAGTTTTCTTTTAGAGGGTGGTGCGTGATTGAAAGAGATTGCCGTTGGATGTTGTGAGTGCAAGCAGTGTGAATGAATTCAAGAAAAATTATGATAGCTGGTTTGTGTAGTATGTGGCCTCTCTCGAGTCTCTGACTCCGTGGAGGTCTCTCTTAATAATAATAATAATAATAAAAGTGAGTGCTGACAGGTATCAGAAAATGTCATGGTTTGGATGGTGTTTTTTTGTACAAATCTTCCAAATTTTAGGTGCATCACAGGGACTGCTGTTGTTTAATTTCTAAATTAATATCAGGCAGAAGATGATAAAGTGTTTAAGTGTTTGCTGACAATGCAGAAATAGGAGAGGCAATCAGTAATGTTACTAATATTGCAGAATTTAAAGATTGGACAGGTCAGAACTATAGACAAATGATAAGAGCTGAAATTTTAAACTAAGGATTGTGACATGTAATTTGATATGATCTGTTCTTGGAAAAACTGATGACAACAATTGAAATGATTGCTGAACTGATCCACGTGCACACATTTCATATGGTTGCAAATGAGAAGAAAAAACTGTGGAGAGGATACACAGAAGAGTTACAAACATGCTATAAGAGTCCTATAAACTTCTGTAAGTTTTCCATGACATTGGCTGATGTAGTTTTGCATTATATTGAAGGTGGCCAGAGGATGGAGCATCATTGGAAGTTCAGTCCGTATGCAGTTAAAGAAGTAAGTAGAGCTAGGTTTCATTCTTAGAGCAGTGAGTAAATGATGGAGTGAAACAGTTTGCCTATTCAACTAAGAAGACATCTGGGGTAAATGAGTTACAAAAGGATATGTCAGCTGACAATAGATATGTATAACCTCCTTCAAAGATTCCTTAACTCCCACCAGGACTGACTGTCTTTGCTATGATAAAAATTCATACACCATATAAACCTAAAAACCTACAAATCATTTGATGAGTTTTCCCAACATCTGGGGTGAGACACCAAATCTCTTTTAGAATGCATGCAATCTATAAAATCTCATTATCATACTCATTACATTCACTTTGTAAAGATGCTCTTAATATTTATACCCTTTCTATAGAAATATATTTTTGTATTTGGGTTCAAGACTATATCTCAAAGTTTTGTTATAGTTAATAATATAATATTGATAAGATTATTGATATATAATAATATTTATATAATATAATTTGATATAGTTCACCCACCATTTGTAGATCTTTCCTTGGCATTTTGCCAAGAATAGTCAATTCATGCTAAAGGGGAGAAAGAAATGAAGGATGTACGAATTGGTTGCCAACATGTGAAATCACGTGCTTTCTTGTCTGTCGCTGTACCAGTACTAGCTTGATTTTTGTTGTTGCTTTTCTGCATTTTTTATTATTAATTTGTATGATGGATCCAGTACAGTCAACAAGTTCTCTGTGTTAAACGTTTCAGTAGCTCTTGCAAAAGAATATTGAATAATGTGCTGACATTCTGCAAAAAAGAATTGTCAGAAGGCTTGTTCCTTGTTCCCCTTTCTCAAGTCATAAAACGTGCCAGTGCAATTGCAGGTGTATTGGGGTCGACTGTTAAAAGAATTTGTAGGGAATCAAAAGGTGAAGGTAAGCCAAAATTTAAATCTCCTAAAAAGCATGAGAGAAAGAAAGCCATCGAAATCGTAGCTTTGAATCATTTTGATGTAGACATTATAAGAACTATTCACGAATTTTACGTGGTTAAGTTAAGAGTGCCAACTGTTCTGAAATTGATTCCTGTGCTTAAAGAAAAAATTAATTTTCCTTGTAAAAGAGAAACTTTAAGGAAAATACTTCACGAAATCGGATTTTATTTTAAAGTCCCAGAATAGAAGGAAACCTATCACAGAGAACGCAGTATTTGAGAGCAATAAGGCACTTCAGAGAGGATAAAGAATAATGTGCTGTACTACAAACTGGAAATGCCTCACAGCGCATAATAATTTTGTGTGCAGGTGGAGAAATGGTTTTTTTAATGAATTCAAACTTACTATACAAAGCCACTTCAACTACTGGAGATTACCATGAGCAAATGAATTCAACAATCTTCGAAAAGGGTCAGAAGAAAAACTGATTCCAAATCTTCCTAAAATGGTGTTGTTATAATTTATAATGCTTGATATCACTCTATTCGATTAAACAAAGTTCTAAATTGGTCTAATAAGAAGCACGTTCTTATGGATTGGCTCTCTGCAAATAATATTTCTCATTCCTCAGATATGTGAAAAATTGAATTGCTTAATTTCGTCAAAAGAAACTAGCCAACAACTAAACTATTTAAATTCAACACGATGCTTCAAGAGCATGGATTTCTAGCTTAGAGGCTACCACCATATCATTCCGATATTAATGCTATTGAGTATGTTTGTGCAGAAGTGAAAAGTTTCATTCGCAATGTAACTGGGAATATTGTCATCAAAACGTTTTAAGCTTTCAGAACAGGCAATTGAAAGTATTACAGTTCAAAACTGGGGAAGATATTGCTCTCATGTCACCACATTGGAAAATATGTATTGGGACAGAGACAGAATTATCGAAGAATTATGCGAACCTTTGGTGATCAGTTTAATTGATGGCAATTCGGACACTGATTCAGATGACTCTCAAGATTAAAAGGATTTGATAATGGTATTTTTTCCAACGTTTTTTTTGCATGGGTTTGTTAAAAGAGTCAAAATAAGTTATAAATAATTAATTGGTTTAGGACATTAAAGTGCCTCAGTTCTCTCAACAATAAGTATAGAATATCTGTTTTTCTTTATAATTATGTTTATTGTATAGAAAACGTTCTTAAAAATTAACTTAGTTAAATTTTTGTTTTATGTTTTTTATACCTTTTTAATTTTGTTAACACTCTATGTACATTTTTCCAACTGTTATACAAGCAAAATAGTTACAATTTAAAAACAGCAATGTTCGTAAAATAAAATCTAAATTTTCTGACCTGTAAAAATAAACAAACTCATCCCAGAAGATGAATACCCTATTATCGGAATGGATTCTCCTTTTTCTGACATGCGCAGAAGTGTCTAGGGATCTCTAATCGGTTGGCAAACTATATAATATTGATCATTTTCTTGCTAATATTGTGTCAGATATATTTGCTGATATTTTTGTGAGATATTGCAAAGTTAACACAGTAGTGTAAAACAGTGCCAAAATGCACAACATAATAGTGCAACATGTATGGATTAATTACTTTGAAAAATTGCTAAATGAAACAAGCGCTGATAAAAGCACAGTGGTAAAAACACTCAACAGACATAAAGAATACAGATCCATTCTTCAATTAGAAAAAGCAAAAAAAAACCTGAAATATGAAAGACAGCTGGGGTAGTATTCGAAATGAAATGCTCAAGTATGGAAGTAAAAAGTGTTACATTGGCTGCTCTGCATAGTTCAGATGGGCAGGACAGAGGGGACAAATTCCAGATGATTGGACTAGACCTCTTATTGTACACATATACAAAAAGGGAAATAAAACTGAATGTGAGAATTACATTGGTATTTACCTATTGAGTGTTCCTAGTAAGATTTATGCAAGTATACTTCATAAAAGTTAAGATGGATTGTGGAATAAATGCTTGGTGATAAACAAGTTAGATTCAGGACAAACAGAAGCTGTCAAGATCATATTTTTAACTTGGGAATATAGCAAATATCTGTATTTAAGTTTGGAGATCTGGAAAATGCATAATGAGAAGGTGCCAAGAGGAAAGCCATTCAAAATGCTAGTTGTATGGTGTCAATGAGTGAGTCATTATATCAAGCAATACTTATTCTTTATTTGAGTTGTATGTCAGCAATTAGAATTGAACAAATTACGGGAAGCCGCTTTAATGAAACATCTGTATCTGTTGTCAAACGAGGATGTATATTATCCCCTGTTATTCACAATCTATATGGAACACATTATGAAGGAAAGTGGTATTACACATGATATCATAAATGGAGATATCAATCTCAGCTCTTAACTCTATGTGGATGTCATATTTCTAACTAAATCCAGTTCAAGTCTGCAAAATTCCCTGACTAAAGTGAATAACTGTTAAAATAGATTTGGTATGAAATTGAGCAATAACAAGACAAATACAATGAAAATCGGCAGAAGCATTGGAAATATCAACTGCATTGTAAATTGAGATTCTATTATTATTAAGAGAGCCCTCCAGGGAGTCAGGGACTTATTGAGGGATGACACATACTACCTGCAACAGCTATCATACTTATTCTTGAACTCATGTACTAACACTAAAAGATCCATAACCCCATTTTATTCAAGCATAATCACTCCAATATAATATGAATCCCAAAGTGAATGACTTTACATTTACTAACAATGAACTGACATAAATTTTCCCATGCTCACAATTCAAGCTCTTTCAAATCAGTCTGCAAGTACTGCATATCAGCAACAATTTATGATTATCGTACCATCTTTGCATCATTAGCAAATAGCTGTATGTTGCTTGTCAAATGCATCCCAGTATCATTAATGTAGAGAGTGAATAACAGAGGACCAAGCATTGATCCTTGTGATACACCACCGGCTACCTCAAATCTTGCAGACTCACATCCAACATATACCACTTTTGATATATGTCAGGAAGAGATGCTCTCTAGACATCCATGCTAATATTCTATAATCCAAATCCATATTCTCAAATTTTTGCAACAGTCCACAATGATATATCCTGATAAAAGACTTAGCAAAATCCAAAAGTATAAGGGTGTATCAGTTCCCCTTGTCTAGTTCAATGAAGATTGTCAACCTATTACTGAATGCAAATCAATAAATTTTTCAGAAATATTCACCACCAATTCCTGAGCCACTAACTGGTTGAGTTGGATACATCAGCCTTTGCATCACCCTAGTACAATGGAATTAGCTTACATTCTATCCAGTCCTGTAGATTCTTCATGGTTCGTAGACTCAGCTTGGTCAAAGGAACAGCCACTTCAGCTGAACACACTTTTAGTACAGGTATTGACCCTACCTCATTATTCCCTACTAATGGATTCTCATTTAGTTCATGCAACAGCCATACAACAAAAAGGTCTCAGTGAGCTCAAATTTTGGAACACCAGGTCGATAGCTTTTAACAAAATGGGCACCGATTTGTTGAACAACCTCTTCTGCAGATGCAGAAGAGGCTGTTCAAATGCAGATTCAAACTTCTAAATGCAGATGGCAAACCTCATGCCATCTGCATTTAGAAGTTATTCCTTCATATTCATTCTTTCTTTTTCTTGCAGCATATCAACAGAATTCTTGTGGATTGTCTTTATCATGCAGAGCTAGTTTCGTTTGATCCTCAGACTTTGCTTTGTGTTCAACAGTCATGACTATTCTAAAGTTGCTTATACTTCATATAATCCACATCTTCCATATGCACATTGTATTTTTTCCTACCACATCATTCTTTTCTTACGAATCTCTTGCTTAAGAAATCACATCCAATTTACTCCTACACTATGTATTCTTGGAACTCTTGGAGACTGATATTGCATCATGTGAGCATTGTTTAAATGCTTCCCATAAAATGATGATATTATACCTATTAATAAACTGATCTCATTTCACCAAACTTAGTACATTGTATTTTTTCCTACCACATCATTCTTTTCTTACGAATCTCTTGCTTAAGAAATCACATCCAATTTACTCCTATACTATGTATTCTTGGAACTCTTGGAGACTGATATTGCATCATGTGAGCATTGTTTAAATGCTTCCCATAAAATGATGATATTATACCTATTAATAAACTGATCTCATTTCACCAAACTTAGTATACTCCTCAGTTGGTCATGATTTCCTGCTTTTAGTTCATTATGTCACTTTTTTGAAAGGATCATTAATAAACTTAGTCATTTCCCAAGTGAGTACCACATGATGACTGTAACCAAGCAGAGGCAGAATAGTTACATGTTTAACTGAAGCACCGTCTGACAATATAATCAAATCAAAACACTCTTTAACCATGAGTTGCACTGTCACATGATACTTGAGGAAGTTGTCCCAGAACTGCTCAAAAATTCATTTTCATTCTTCTCATTAGATGCTACTGCTATCCAATCGTATTTGGAAAATTAATGTCTCCCATTATGAGTACTATTTTCACACTTATCTTTTCTATTTGTTGATGCATTTCTTCATCAGCAAATCATGTACCAGGTCTGCAACAACATCCCACTATGTAACTGATCATGTTAGATTCCACTACACACCAGATAGCTTGAAACTAATTGGCACATGAAATACAGCCAACAGTAGTTCTACAATCATAGGTCTCAACTCTAACTGGATTCAAGTTATCCGATATCATTAGAACCATGACCATCCTCTCCTATACCTTTCCTAAAAATACTGTACCCTTTACACTTGATAACAATTAGTATGTTGATTCTGATGGCCAGGTCTCTAGTCTAATGCCTATATTCACCAGGTCACTAATACCTACATTCTGATGTCCCAACACATCGACATATAGATGTGCACATCTATATCAAACCTGTACCATGCACATTTTTGATGGGTCTGAACAGTACATCCACATAGTTGAAAATGTTCTCTCCTCATCAAAATTTCTATAACAAAGCCCATTCCTGTCATTAACACGGTTAAATAACATTGTTGCTCTTATAATCACATTCTCACCATTCTTCCTATTATAATTTAGTTTCACTGACTCTGTGTTAGTTTTAATACCAGTTATTAGTTTTTCTAGAATTCTGACACCAAACACATTGAGAAGTAGGAGGCCCTGTTAAAAAATATAATCCTCCCATTCTACACAACTAAAAACTCACATCCATTCCTTCTACACTTCCTATAGCTTGCCATCATAGCCTTTCTTCTTAATTCATTTTTATCATATCCAGTTAAATACTGACCATTTTCACATTCTCCCTGTTCACTCTTGCTTCCTCCAACAACCTTTTCACGTCCTCTCTCTAATACTGAGCTTATCGATAGTTAAGTCATTAGCACCTATTACGATTACAATTCCATTTACTTTTCAGTTCTGATATTGAATTGCTTTCTTTTTATTCTTAATTTTAATAAATATTAAACTAAAGGTTTACTCAAACAAGGTAGTTCTCTCCATAATTTTCCAAAATGTATTCACTACCGTGTAATCATACAAAAATCACTACCGTATAATCCTATCATGGAAATGATACTCACAAGCATTGCAATTGGAAGTTAAAAATACATATTATCCTCTTGATCAATATTCTAGCCTTTTTAAAGAGATGCCGAGACATTAACCATATTCCTAACTGCATCAAGCAAAAAAAGAAATTTACGTCCACTAAAGCACTTCATATACAGGGAGTTCGGGATAAATTTGACATATTTATAATTAATTATATTTTTCCGTAAGTTACATGTATTAACACACACTTCTCTTCATTTAAAAGTTTGGACCCTTCTTCATTCATATACAAGATGTCAGAAAGGATGGATAGCTGGAACCCACCTGAATCATGGAAGAGAATAACTTGTATCATGATGATTCGTGCCCGCCATCAAAATAAGGATATTACGACTGCTGCCCAATGCTCCCTGAATACAGTAAAAACAATCAGGCATGAACTAGAGACTTGCAATGGTGACTACGAGGATGTAGCAAGAAGAAAGATCCCTAGCAGACGATCTGATTGCGTTCGTACAGCAGAATTCCTCGCAAATCTGCAGGAACAGGTGTTGAAGAACCCTGGCATTGGAATTCGGGCTTTGTTCGTGGAGTTGCTAACTGTAGTCAAGCCCTGGATAACAAGCGTAGCCAATGGTAGGCCGTATGTATGGCAGCAGGATTCGGCCCCTTGCCACACCTCTGGGAAAAGTCAAAAATGGTTGTCTGAAAATTTCTACGACTTCACCAGTCCAAATGTTTGGCCTCCAAACTCCCCAGACCTTAACCCCATGGATTATTTTGTATGGGGCGCAGTTGAAAAAGACACCAATCGCACTTCCAGTAATACAAAAGCCCAGTTAATGGATAAAATTAAAACAGTTTTTGCGGCCCTTCCCAGGGAGACTGTAGCATCAGCTTGTTCGAGGTTCCGAAGCAGAATTGAAGCTGTGATCGATGCTAATGGTGGTTATTTTGAGTAAATCTTGTTGATAGTATTGTAATTAACTCTGCCTGTAATGTTTTTTTGTCAATTCATTAAATTTAATAGATACAAAGAAGATTTTCTTTTTCCTTACGAAACTGTCAAATTTATCCTGAACACCCTGTATATGACTGCACAGAGAAAGCAATACTCATAGATCAAATCCAAACAGCCAGCAAAAACCTAGAGATAACTCAAAATCAGGTTTCGAAAAATTGCACACATGAAATATTGAGCTATATAAATCCAGATATTCTACAAGTACTTGAAAGAGTTCCTGACAATTTGGCCAAAAATATCCTAGCAAATAAAGAAAAACTAAAGGCCAAATTTCACATTTTGAAACAACGGCGAACTATAGCTACAAATCATACAAATCCAACCAATCAGGAGATCTCCTCCCTCGTAAACAGCTCCAACATTGAATAACAAACAAGGGAGACAAGGAGAAACCAACCATCTGCAAGTAAGAACCATGTGATCAACTTTTCAAGCCACACCTTAAATAGCTGCCAAATTTTGCTACTTGAGGAAAGCCTCAACTATGCAATAGCTCCTAAAATGATCAATAAATTGGATTTTATTTACCACATAGAAAAAGGCATTAGGTCCATACACAACAGCATATTGAATAAAATATGATTAGAAACCAGAAATGTTCTAAACCATGGGTTCTTAAACTTTTTAAATTTTGTACCACTAAAAATAAGAATCAAAAAATATATGTCATCATCATCAAATTCCTGACATATACCCTCAAGAGGTGTACAGGATATCATAGAACTACATGAAAAATTTACATCATTACCAACTTCCTATCTACAATTTTCCTCCAAATCTCTACTTGTCAAGTCTGCTACTTGTCAAGACTCCAACATTATCAGATCTTATATCTCTATCGTCTAAGCCACTTTGTACCATATCAATCCACCTATATCTTGGTCTTCCTCTGGGTCGTTTTCCTGCCATCCTGGCAGAGTACACTTGTTTTGCTAATCTTTTCTTGCCCATTCTGTTTAGGTGACCATACCACCTGAGATTAGCTCTGCTATTGCATTCCTGGATGCTGATTATGTCAAGTTCTTTCCTCATATCCTCGATTTTAATATGATATTGCCATTGATACCATCTGTTAACACCTCTAATATTTCTCAGAACTCTCATATCTGCAGTATCTGTTGTTTGGTCAAGTGTTTTACTTCTGAACCAGCTCTCAGATCCATAAGTTAAAACTGGTTTGAACACTATCTTTTATACAGCTAATTTAGTGTTCCGACTAATTTCTCTTATTCCATATGAATTTATTCAATTGACTTCCTACATACCAGCTTAGATTCTGTTGTCTATTTCAATATTTAATTTAGCATCTTCACTAAAAATCGTGCAAGAGTAGCTGAAATATTTTACTTGTTCCACAGGTTGCCCGTTCACAACGAAATTGACATTTTCAACAATTCTACCTATTTTCATTGTCTTTGTCTTTTTAATGCTGATCTTCATACCATATCTATTACAACAGTTATTCAATTTCGTCAGGCAATCTTGAAAACTTGTAGCGGATTTATTCAGAAGTATAACATCGTCCGCATAAAGCAAAGAGCTGACATAAACATCTCCAATTCTTATATAATGTTTAATACCACTATCCTTCATAATGTGATCCATATAGATAATGAATAACAGAGTGGATAATGTACATCCTTGTCTCAAACTAGATTTAACATTAAACCATCTTCCTGTACTTCCTTCAAATTATAACTGTTGACTTACATCTCAAAAAAAGACTAAGTATTGCTTGATATAATGCTCCATTGACACCATATAACTGCAGCATATTGAATAGCTTCTCTCTTGGGACCTTGTCATATGCCTTTTCCAGATCGAAAAAACTTAAATACAGATCTTTGTTATATTCCCATGCTTTCTCAACTATTTGTTGTAAAGTGAAGATGTGATCCTGATAGCCTCTATTTGGCCTGAATCCAGCTTGTTCTTCACAAAGCTTTTCTTCCACAATTCCTCTTAACCGTTTCTCAAATATACTTGCATATATCTTGCTAAGAACACTCAGTAGAGAAATACCTCTGTAATTCTCACATTCAGTTTTATTTCTTTTTATACATGGGTACTATTAGATCTCTACACCAATCATCAGGAATTCGTTCCTCTGTCCAGGCTTTCTGCGCCATGCCGTGCAGCCACTGTAAGACTTTTATACCACCATATTTCAGCATTTCTGGTGGAATATCATCTACTGCTGCTGCCTTTTCCACATTTCAAGTCTTTGATGGCTTTTTCTACTTCAAGTATGGATATGTATTCTTGATTGTATACCTGTTGAGTGTTTTTTTACCACTCTGCTATCACTTCTTGTTTCATTTAGCAATTTTTCGAAGTAATTAATTACTCCATACTTCAAGGATATCTTTTTCTCCTGTTTTCATGTCACCTTTATCATCTCTAATTCCTTTTACAGCATATTTTTCTCCATGTCTAATCTTCTTCAACAAGCCCCAGAATATATTTTGCCACCTTCTTGATATTTATTTTCTATATTCTTGCCAAAGACCTCCCATGACTTTTGTTTAGCTAGTTTTACACAGTGTTTAGCATTCTTGCATTTGTCTCTGTATTCTCTAAGAGCACAAGCTGACTTATTTTACCAGAACTTTTGATATGCTTTCTTCTTTTCCTTCACTGCCTCTTTAACTTCGTGTGTCCACCATGGAGTTCTGAATTTTCTATCCTTGCAGACAACCTCACCATATGCCTCTCTGGCTGAATCAATCAGAGTTTTCTTCGAGGCTTGGCACTGAATCTCCAAGGTTTGGTTCCTGTTTTCAAACTCTTTCATTTTTCTTCAATAATCTTAGTATATTTTATTCTACACTTCACATCTAAGAGCTGCTCAACTTTAATTCGCTTTAAAACTTTCTTACATGTTATTATTCTTTCCAATATGAAATTCCATTTTATCCTGCTCAAGAAATAAATAGTGATCACTTCCAATTTCTAATCCTCTGTACACTCTGGTGTCCTGCACCATGGAGAAAACATCACTATCAACAATAACATAGTCAATGAGACTTTTCTTATTCCTTGCCTCTTCTTTCCATGTGAATTTGTGCACATTTTTATGTTGGAACATAGTGTTTGTAATAACCAGTCCATGTCCTGAGCAGAATTTCAACAGGTATTTCCCATTATTATTGGCTTTGCTCTATTCTCCAAATTTTCTGAAAATATCTTTGCGTGTGTGAATCATTTCCTACTCTGCTATTTAGATCCCCAACAAGGACCAACTTTTCCTTTTTCATTGTGTCAGTTGCTTTTTCTAAAGCATTAAAAATTCCTCCACTTCTTCCTTAATAGAACCTTCAGTGGGACCACAGGAACAAATAAGCCTCACTGTCCAATTCCCCATTCTGATATTAGCCCACATCACTCTACTTCAGACTGCCTGCCATTCAAGAAGATTAGACTCATATTTTGTGTTGAATACTATGGCTACTCCTTTTCCTTGATTGTCATTTCCTGAGTATAACATTTTGCTTTAATTGCTCAGAAAAATCTCAACAGTTTTTGTCTTTTTTATTTCAGTCACCCCTATTATGTTGATCTAGTACTTATCTAATTCTTCAGCTAGCTCCATTTCTTTGCACATTCAGGCTTCTTAGGTTGATAGTACCAATGATAGTACACCCCAACTCAACATCACCAACTCTGGTGATGTTGAGTTGGGGTGTGCTTTCGGATTTGTGTGCCACCAAAAATATATGTGCTGCCATAAAATAGGTTCAAAATAAATATTAAATATGAAAACCCTAAGACATGCAAATGAGACTTTGCATCCGAAAATTCGTATAAAACTGCAATAAAATTTATTTCTTCATTTTATTCCATTCTCCAAGCAAAATTCTTGGAACTGTCTATTCATTACAATATTAAAATATATGTTTCTGAACATTTATTTAAATATTTTGTGTCCTGGATACACTAGTCACACGTCTTCCTTCAGGCAGTCTATCCTTCACAGTTTACCACAAACCAACACACACACTGGCCAATCCATACATACTACCAAAATTGACGTAATGTTCCATCAGTGGTACATGTACCACAGTTTGAGAAACGATGTTCTAAACAATAAGAAAAATATGCATACCAATCTTACAAAAACAGAACTAGCAGTGATCAAGTCATTGAAAGCCAATCAAGACATAATTATAATGAAATCAGATAAAGGCAATGACACTGTCTTCCTTGACAGGTCAAATTCCATCCATCCGATGAATGAACTACTCTCTGATAACAGCACCTATCAGCTGGTAAACTATAACCCAACAAACAGGATAAAGAACAAAACAGAGAAACTACTTAAGTCTGTCACTTCATGGCCATTAGACATGGTTAAAAAATTTAAACCCCGTTATGCCTGCTCCCCCAGAATATATGGTGTCCCAAATGTACACAAACAAAATGTGCTGCTTCGACATATTGTGGAAGGAATAGCCCTAATTACCACTTAGCCAAGAAATTAGCATCAACACTCAAGGAGTTAGTAGGTCATTCCCACTCCTACATAAAGAACACACACTTTATAAGCAAAATTAAAAAAACATAACACTCGACAAAGATGACTTATTAATCAGTTTTGATGTTTCTGCCTTTTTCACAAATGTACCAATCAATGACACAATTCTTCTCCTAAGGAACAAATTTCCACCTGAAATTATGGCCCTCTTTGTCCACGTACTACGTGCTGGTTACTTCATGTGGCAAAATAACTTTTACCTACAAAAAGAAGGCATGGCCATGGGCTCACCACTATCCCCAATTGCTAACTTCTATGTGGAAACTTTTGAGGAAAGTGCTCTTGATTACTCCACTCTAAAACAGTGTGGCTTAGATATGTTGACAATATGTTCGTTACCTGCCCACATGGGCGACAAACGCTAAACACATTCATTAGCCACCTGAACAAACAACATGAATGCATACAATTTACAATCAAAATTGAAAATCAGAACTTGCTCCCATCCTGGATAACCTATCCACACGTCTTCCTTCAGGAAGTCTATCCTTCACAGTCTACCACAAACTGACACACAATGGCCAATACATACATGCCAATTCATACCACAAAATTATGGAGTCATTAACACCCTTAAAAACAGAGCTATAATAATTTGCTCTAACCAGCAAGCTCTGAAACAAGAACTAAAAATCATCGTCATCACGAACCACGGACTCACTGCCCATTGATGTCTGATGCCTGTTTCACTATCTTCCTTCACCTTCCTTTATCCAGTGCACAGCGTCGCAGTTTTCGTACACCCATTCCACACCAGTCTTTTATATCGTCTATCTATTCTCTGTATGGTCTACCTCTTCTGTTTAAACCATCCAAAATATCAAACATAAATGTCTTTATCTTCTGTTCCTCACTCATTCTACAGATATGTCCAAATAATTGCACCTTCCGTTTTATAATCTTCTGCATTAGATTCTGTTTGGTTGTATCTTCCGATATAGTTCTTCATTGGTGATTTTCTGTACCCAACCCATTCTGTAACAAGTTCTTTCAAATGCCAAAATTCTTTTCCTTGATTCCTTATTACCGTTTCAGATCCATACAGTACACTGCTGAAGATGCATGTTTCCAGTACTCTTAGTTTTGTTTGCAAACTGATCACTTTACTTTTCCAGATGTTATCCATGGCCTTCAGATTTGTTCTTCCCTTTGCAAAACTGATCTTTATTTCTTTTTTACAGTCCAAGTCATTTGTCAGTTTACTTCCCAAATATGTGAATTCTTCTACATTTTCTATATCAGTTCCATCCACTTGTATCTTTTGTTTCATATTCATCTCACCAAATACCATTGTCTTTGTTTTTTCCAAGTTCATAATAAGTCGAAATCTCTTCCCTTCCTCATTTAACAGTTTCAGTGTTTTTTGTAGTTCTCTTTTGTCTTCTTCAATAATAACAATGTCATCTGCAAATCTCAGATTGTTAGTTCTCATTCTGTGTACAGATATTCCTTTGGCATCTTCCTTCAATTTGTCCATTGCTCTTTTTATATGTGCGATGAGAATTAACAATCTCAGATCATTAATACTCATTCCATGTACAGATATTCCTTTGGAATCTTCCTTCAATTTGTCCATTGCTCTTTCTAAATGTACGATGAAAATGCTTGGTGATATTGGGTCTCCCTGTCTAGTACCACTGCTTGTTTTAAACCATTTCCCCAAATCATCACCTATTCTAACTACTGCAACTGCATTCTGATAAACATCTTTTATTATAGGTATTAGTTTTTTATCAATTCTCTAAGATTCCAGACCTGCTAATGTCACTTTCTGGTCAATACTGTCAAATGCTTTCTGAAAATCAACAAAGCAAGTATATATGTATTTGTTTTTTCTCCTAGCTTTCTCTGCTATTAACCTCATTGTCAAAATCTGTTGAATTGTAGTTCTATCCTTCCTAAATCTTGCTTGCTCATCTGCATGTTCTCAATGTTTTTGTCAATATTATCATCATCACTTTACCACGGTGACTTATCAAGGCAATTAATTGTTCTATCATCAGTGACACATTTATAAATAATGGCTATAACAAAAATACTATTAATAAAGTACTTCATAAAACATCATAAAAATCTAGATTACAGTAAAACCATAGCCATCCTATACATTAAAAGGTTATCAGAAAAATATCAACAGAATCCTACACCATTATAACCTCAATGCCACATTTAAATTCAACTCCTCCAAGGATCCTCTCCATCCACTGACATCCTGGAGTATATTTCATCCACTGCACCTGTAACTTACCATACATTGTTGAAACAGGACATTCGATACCTACAGGGTGTTCGGGATAAATTTGACAGTTTCGTAAGGAAAAAGAAAATCTTCTTTGTATCTATTAAATTTAATGAATTGACAAAAAAAACATTACAGGCAGAGTTAATTACAATACTATCAACAAGATTTACTCAAAATAACCCCCATTAGCATCGATCACAGCTTCAATTCTGCTTCGGAACCTCGAACAAGCTGATGCTACAGTCTCCCTGGGAAGGGCCGCAAAAACTGTTTTAATTTTATCCATTAACTGGGCTTTTGTATTACTGGAAGTGCGATTGGTGTCTTTTTCAACTGCGCCCCATACACAATAATCCATGGGGTTAAGGTCTGGGGAGTTTGGAGGCCAAACATTTGGACTGGTGAAGTAGTAGAAATTTTCAGACAACCATTTTTGACTTTTCCCAGAGGTGTGGCAAGGGGCCGAATCCTGCTGCCATACATACGGCCTACCATTGGCTACCCTTGTTATCCAGGGCTTGACTACAGTTAGCAACTCCACGAACAAAGCCCGAATTCCAATGCCAGGGTTCTTCAACACCTGTTCCTGCAGATTTGCGAGGAATTCTGCTGTACGAACGCAATCAGATCGTCTGCTAGGGATCTTTCTTCTTGCTACATCCTCGTAGTCACCATTGCAAGTCTCTAGTTCATGCCTGATTGTTTTTACTGTATTCAGGGAGCATTGGGCAGCAGTCGTAATATCCTTATTTTGATGGCGGGCACGAATCATCATGATACAAGTTATTCTCTTCCATGATTCAGGTGGGTTCCAGCTATCCATCCTTTCTGACATCTTGTATATGAATGAAGAAGGGTCCAAACTTTTAAATGAAGAGAAGTGTGTGTTAATACATGTAACTTACGGAAAAATATAATTAATTATAAACATGTCAAATTTATCCCGAACACCCTGTATATGTAAGAAAGAACAAATAAGACATTAAATATAACCATTTTGATGAAGTAACCCTCTGAGATCACGCTCTGAACACCATACAAAAACCTGGTATGAAAGAAAATTTAAGGAAGCCTGCAAAATTCTGATAAACTATGCAAATATCAACAATAATGGTGGCATGACAGTTCGAAGAATCTGGATGGCACACATTAAGCCTACCAAATATTTAGTATCCAGCATACTTCCAGGACTCTAGGCAACCTTCAACTAGTATTGAAAACCATTCAATATTAACTGGTTGGAATTTATATGTATAAATTCCAACCAGTTAATATATATATATGCCCCAGAAGATGACCTTGATATAAAGGTCAAAACGTCGAAAGTGGATTTTGGTTTATATTAAACTAGTTTTACTCAAACATAGTAGTTGTCTCTATAATTTTCCAAAATATATTAAGATCACTGTGTAAGCCTGAAATAAAGGATTCTTGCCCTAACAATGAAAAAAAGAATTTATAATTTCAAATTGTTTTTTCAACATAAACTCCTAGATTCCTTCCAATGCTCCAGTGCCAATATTCCATTCATGTAGTGATTCTGCATAAGATCTGCAAAATACCCCTCTACAGCTGCCATCACCTCTATTTGAAGAAAATGCTGATCAATGAGGAAGAGTTTTAGTTTTGGGAAGAGATAGAAATCAGGAGCCAAATCTGGAGAATAGAGTGGATATTCTAAGAATGCATAGTGCAGATAAATTAATTTTTGCATTGCAAAAACACCTTTGTGGGCAGATGCATTGTCTTGATGAAAGATGATTTTTCTCTTCTGCAAATAGAGGCTTTTCTCATGATATTTTTTGTATAGTCGGATTAAAAGATTGGAATAATATTCCCAAGTTATCATTTTAGCCTCTTAAAGATAACTAATAAAATGCCTTTAGCATCCCAAAACACTGATACCTTTCCTGCTGATGCCACTGGCTTTGTCTTCATTGGTGCAGAACAACTGGCTTCTGTCCACTATTTTGACTGCTGTTTGGATTCTGATGTGTAATGGTGAATCCAAGTCTCATCCATGGTAATAAAATGATGCACAAAATCAGTTTTATTCTTGTTAAAACACAAACTATTCAGAGATTTTCATGCAAGTGTGTTTTTGATCTGCTGTGAGCAAGCATGGTACCCATCTTGCAGAAAGTTTTTGCATTTGCAATTCTTCATGCAAAATATATTTTACATGTTCTTTTGAAATGCCTGTAGTCTCAGCAATTTCACACACTTTGATTGCTGATCATCCAATACCATATCATGTATATTGATCAATTATTTCTGGTGTTGTTACTTTTTGGATATCCTTCATGTGGTAATCTTCAAGGCTGGTATGGCAACATTTAAACTCAGCAGCCCATTTCATAATTGTGAAAAATGAAGGGGTAGAGTGCCCATAAACTTTTATTAACTTCATATTAATTTCATTTGGCGTTAAACCTTGTTTTACAAAGAATTTTTAACTGCATGATACTCAGTTTTATCCATTTCAAGGGATACACACAACACTTTTGTTTCAGACAGCTATATAAAACAAACTACATGATAGAATGACTTGCAATTTCACACGGATGCTTATGACAAATATGCCTGCTTGGAAAAAAATCATGTCTATAGTGTTATCTGTGGTCGAGGTCAAGAACCTTCCAGACACCCTCATACTGGAAGCATTAAAATTAGTTTTTAATTCTTTCCTAGTGCTCAACTACTCCACTGAACATGCAACATGGTGTCCTTCCAGCATTAAGCTTTAACACACTGAGGTATTAGCTACCCCAGATAAATTAACATTATCCAACTGAATCATGCAGACAACAGAGGTGATTTTACATCAACATGGAGGTAATTGACATTTGCCAAAATGCCAGCAGTATCATGAATAAATGTTGAATTTGTTTTCTTTGGGAATATCTTATGACCAACAGGATAGACTAACTGGTATCAAGATTGTGATACCAATATCAGACGATTTGAGTCAATTTGGAGAAGAAGGCTATGATTACAGTATCATTAATAATTTTCAATGCAGCAGGGAGTTTGAAGCAATATATTGTGAGTAAGAGTCTAACAAGATGATATATACAAAGAGGTTTTGATACAGACCTTGTGCATCAGTAACTGAAGGAGAAATGCATTTGCAAATCAATGTGATGAGTGATCATAGTGACTACTTATCTGAATGATTAAGCAGCGGTGAAATCTTAGAACATAGCTGAATTTATTGTGCTATTGCAGGATAGCTTACTTAATCAACATGCAACAGAAAGACCTAATTGTTAAAGAGTGTTAGAGGCATCAATTAAAGACATGACCAGTACCAGCTGATGAGTGATCATGCTATTTTGACCTGGTAAGAGATTGAGCATATTAAATGTTTGATTCAGTAAAGGTTGAACTACAAGCAGGAAATTACAGTAGTCTGTAATATCTATCCCTTGGGAGGGGCCTGAAACATTGCAGAATCTTATGAAACATCCCAAGTATGTTTTGGGGCTGAAGATGGGGGATGGGGAGAGAATGCCTCTCAGATATTATAGGAGTTAATGTTAGGAGGGAAATGAAATATCTCACATGAACCTACAGGCAGTAGTGGCTTCTGATCAGTAATGCAGTTTGCAAACAGCATCTGTTGCTCATGTTAGGGGAAGCTAAATGAACCATTAAGGTTGATCAGATGAGGGACAAAGTGGTGACTGTAAATACAAAATGAAAGAAATCTGGTACATTACGGAATTGCAAAGAAAATGTAAACATTGGGTCAGGCATCACTTGGATAAACAAAGTCCATGTACCCAACTAAGTGAACAGGGTTAGGTTGACAAGTTAGTCATCCCAGATAGCTCAAAAAAATTAAAACCAGCAATATACAAGGTATGAGTATGAACATGGAATGTTCATACTTAAAGGATTCTGGGAAAGCTAGAATGACTTTGCAAGGAGATGTAGCAATACTGTTGACATCTTTGGATTATTAGTAATGTGATAGAAGCCAGATGAGACAAAAAGTGGAAGAATCATATGGTCTGGCAATAGCATTAAACATGCAGGAGTTGGATGACTTCTAAGTCAAAAAGGATGAAAAGGTTTTTTATAATATACTAGTGGCCAAATTATGGAAACCTTTTGGAAAAAGTGTATTTTTGAGGTTTTTGATGGCTCATGACACCACTTTTGTTGGTGTAATACCATAAAATTATATATCAATGGAAAGATAATTTAATCAAGAATGTAATGCAACAATGATTGTTCAATTATCAGTATTCTATGAAACGTTATAGCCAAATAACCAGAAACAAGAAGCACAACTTGCTAAGGTTGATATGAAGTACCTTTTATTCATTTCAATGCAGAGAATGAGCATGAGTGTTTAGAGAGCCAATCAGATGTCATCTTGTTTTTGCAATGAGCCAGTAAGGTCACAGTAGGATTCAGCTATTGACGTGATGTATTGGAGCTGAGAGGAGGACATTTGTCAGTGTGTTATGTGATTGCTATCGAGTTGGTTGGGTTTTTTTGTGTTCTTTTATTTAATGGGCTTGTGAAACGTAATAAAATTAATGAAATAGTGCAAAGAGTTGACTGGTCACCCAGAAAGTGATGTAAAATAGTACTATTAAGTGAACAAGGCTACAGGTATGAAGAACTTAAAAGAAAAATTGGTGGAAACTTAACCAAAGGAGGCATTTCTAAATTTTTGAAGAGGTGTAAGAAGA
Source organism: Typopeltis vanoorti (assembly GCF_054136105.1). Taxonomy (NCBI): domain Eukaryota; kingdom Metazoa; phylum Arthropoda; class Arachnida; order Uropygi; family Thelyphonidae; genus Typopeltis; species Typopeltis vanoorti. The sequence goes on along the minus strand of NC_143556.1, from coordinate 70,184 downwards.
CTCAGTAACTACCAGACTGGTAGAGGCAGGAAAAGGTGCACAACAGCAAGTGATGATAGAAGAATTGATAGACTGTGCCTATGTCACAGAAGAAAATCTTCTGGGTATGTACAAGATGAAATGGCGCAATACAATGTGAAGTTCAGTGCAAGCACTGTTTGGCACAGTCTGACAGAATTTGGTCAAAATGCTAGAATTCCACGAAAAAAGCCATTTCTATTTCTCGAACGTTGAAAAGATTAAACTGGAGACTAAAACCCATGTTAACTGGACAGCAGAGCAATGGGACAGTGTTATTTGGAGTGATGAGACCAAAATCTCTGTTTAGTAGTGATGGCATAAAATATGTAAGGAGAAGAATTGGAGATTTGTATCCTGATTGCATTACACCTACTGTGAAACACCCACTTAGTGTTATGATCGGGGTTGTATGACATTAAAAGGTGTGAGCAGAATTTGTGTGATTAATGGGAATATCAATGTCCAAAAATACATAAATGAAATACTTCAGCCAAACTGAAACCTTCCGCATGTGATCTTTTCCAAGATAATGAAGCATTTATATTTCAACAGGATTCAGCTCCATGTCATGTTGCTGCTGTGTAAAAAGGTGGTTTCAGGATAATCATATTCCACTGCTGCAATGGCCTGGGAATAGCCCAGACCTTAATCCATTCGAAAATCTAGGGAGCTGACTAAAGAAACTTGTTAGTCAGAAGCAGCCCTCCAATAAAACCCAATTAATAGAAGAAGCAATAATTCAATCTTGGTTTCACATTATAACAGCTGAAAAAACTTGGTTCACTTTATGGGAAGGCATTGCAAGGCCATAATTAATGTTAAAGGTTAACCAACAAAGTATTAACTCACACTGTGAGAATTTTTGTATATCTCATTTTTTCTGTTTCATTTTTCCTCTTTATAACGTCTAATAAAAAATCCTTCATAAACGTTATTGCATTACATTCTTGATTAACCTTCCTACCGGCTAGGACTTCTATAGACGTCCAACTAAATCTGGATAAGATTCAGCCCACCTGTTTAAAGAACCTGGATAAGAAGTGCAATTTGACTGTCATGTCCATTAGAAGGTGTGATAAACCCTCACGCTGAAGAGAAAGGTTAATCGGATTATCTCCCGTTCGTAGCTGCCTCTCAGTTGCCTATAACAAGAAACAGACTTTCTTGTTCCATGCTGGTGAACTGGATTTTAGTTATATATGATAGAATAAAAATAGAGAAATTATTTATATTTTTGTTTTCTCTTTTTATTGTACAATAAAATTTTAATTTCTGGACAAAATAAAGGTCTTGCATAATTTCTTCACTTAACCAATTTAATTTTTTATTTTTTTGCGCTAATTTTTTTCTAATCGCTACTAGACAAAAGATTTTTCTTTGTTCTCGAAGAAATTAATTCACAATAATTATTTGGAATATTCTTTTAAAAAAAGAAAAGAAATCCGGCTGCCGACGTTCCAGGTTATATTAATTTTATTTTTGTACAAAACCATCGAAATCGAATAATACTTAACAGATTTCCTTTAGGACACGCTTGAGCAACTTTGCTTTATAGAGAATAACATGAAATTCTTTAATCATATTACTAAATTTTTTCTTCATGTTGTATAGTAATCTGTACTTTCACTTTCTTGGTTTCCTTGTATAATTGGTCATTACAAAATGAAATTAACAGTTATGATTTAAATTTATATTTTCTGCATAATTCAGATATTTTATTCTCCAATTTTTAAAGTAAGCGATACATTTGCTTATTTTTATCATTCAAAATATGTATATCAAATGTGAAATTTCATTTCCATATTTTTACAATAGAATTGAACTTTAGTTCGCCTCTGATAGTTTAACACCCCCCCCCCGTTGCATTACTATCACACACCCGAAAACTGTTATGAAACATAGGTACAGTTTTTATTTACTTCGTTATTTTTCTCTAGTAATTGTTCCACATAACTTCAATTTTTCGATACTGAAACTATGTGGTGATTATTATAAATTAGCAAATTATAAATCAGACAATATACATATTTCCTGATTATTATAAATCAGGAAATTATGTGATATTCGGATACAGGTGAAATTAATATTTAAAATCACTGTCATCCTTCAAATGCAATATCAGAATAAAGAAAGTGAAAAAACCGAAGTTTCAAAATACATTTCGAAAGCCAGCTCTCTAAATGTATTGGTCTACAGACTGGATTCTGAACACGCTAATGTTTCGTGATGTTATGACTGAAAAACAATTCAATCTCATCATGAAGTATTTGCATTTTCAGAATAATGAAGAATACAATCAGGCAACACATCCTTGCCCAGTCCTCAACAAAATTTATGATTTTCTGATGAAAATCCGTCAAAAATGAAGGTGCACTGAAATGTAAGCAGTATATTCCCAAAAAGAAAGCGAAGTATGGAGTAAAATTTTTTATGCTTTGTGAATCGGAAAGTGGATATCTTTGGGATTTCAAACCTTATACGGGAAAGCAAACTGTAATCAAGCACGATAAATATTCGGATCTCTCCTTGTCGATGCGTGCAGTAATGCAGTTACTAGACTCTTTACTGGGGAAAGGTTACTGCATTATAATGGATAATTACTATATATGTGTCCTGAATTCGCGGATTTGCTTTTACAGCATCTTACAGATATTTATGGTACTGTAAATGCAAAAAGGCGAGATATGCCTCCAGATCTGGCTTCAGGAAAGCTATCGAAGGGGGAAATCAGAACTTATCAGCGAGGGAAAGTCTTTGCACTACGTTGGAAAGACAAAAAAGATGTTTTTCTGCTATCTTCCCTGTACAATCCATCAGCGGAATCCGTGGAGAAGCATGGTTTGAAGAAAGAAAAACCCATTGCTGTGTGTGCATACAACGACACTATGGGTTTAGTCGACAGGTGCGATCAGCAGCTATCATTCTACTCTGTAATGAGGAAACAGCATAAAAAATATTAAAAAAAGTGTTCGGACCTGTTATTTGAATTTTGAAGTGTTTGGATTTTGTTATTTGGAACAGTTTCTTCCTGTACAAGAAAAAATGTTTGTCTACCATAACATATCTAGAATACAGAATAGAAATTGCGAAAGCATTGCTGCATGCACATGCACCTTCTTCAGCAAGCAGAAAAACAGGAAATCCTATCAGACATCTGAGGTTGAACGCTGCTAACTCCAACCATTATCCCGAAAATCTACCACCAACGGCTAATAAAAAAAAAAAACCTCCACGCAAATATTATGTATGTAATAAAAAAAATATCAGAAAGGAAACAAAAATCTGGTGCCCTGAGTGTAAAACTGCTTTGTATGTTTATCCTTGCTTCAAGGTGTTCCACGCTGTTCAAGAATTTTAAATTCTGAACAGTATGAAATAAAAAATGTTTGTTTTCAAAGCCATCAAAACAGTCCTTTTCAGGACTACAAATATTGATAGAGGGATACCCGAATGCACTGTTTCTTTTTCATCTTGAAGGCTAATTTTTAAGTTCTCTTTATAACACAGAGAAACTGGAAAGAGTATTCCAGGTAAAGTATTTCATCAAAACAATAAAAAATAATGAAATAAAATCTACCCTATATATATATAAAATGATAAGCTTTTTTATGTCATGTTTATCATGTCATGTTTATCGAAACGTTTTGAAATTCAGGGGCTACCCTGAGTGTCGAGTCTTCAAAATTCGAGTCATCAGAATTCAGGGGCTGAACCCCCTTTCGAGTTGTCACAATTGAAGGAGAACTGGTCTACCATACCGAAACACGGGGGGGGGGGGGTTGGGCATAGCCCACCCTAGTTAATAAATGAAATATATAAATAATAACGGGAACATTTTCACCTTGCCAACACTCAACATTGATGTGATATAGGTTCCAAATTTCTTGTTTCGGAGATATATATATATATATTACAGTTTTGTAATAAAAATTTCTGCTACAATGAAGTTTGGCAGAATCAACAATATTATTACCACCTTATTTCTGTTTCTCGTGTGGGAGAAAAACGGTAAAATGTCACTCTTATAATTATATGAGATGTTATAATGGCAAAAATAGTAAGAAAAAAGTCATTTGCAGTTTCTCTTCAAAACACAAAGAAAGAACATTGTAAATTCAGCTAGTGGAAAAGAAAAGACTACATAATTTTCTCCTGTTATCTGATTTTTTTTCTTATAGTTCAAAGAAGAAATCACTGCATATAACATGAAGTCTGCAGGAGGGAAAAAAATATGGAAATTGGTTACATTATAACGAATAGAGAAATCATGTCGGAAAAATTATTCACGTATGATTCTAATCTCAGCAGACATAACATTTTCTTCTAGATTAGATATCTAAAGTAACTGAACCTTTGCTACTATTTTACACTAAAATGAATGGGTATGTTCCCCAAGTGATTTACGTTTGTAACAGCTGTCTTGCGAACGATTTATGAAATAAATTATCTGAAATATCCGCAGATTGCTTAGGTCTATATCCCCCGCCCCCAAAAAAGAAGATTATGAAACGCATATGCACCTTTTCTTTGAAAATAATTCAAATCCTCTTTTTCAAGATAATTGTATGATTTAATTTCTAATTTTTGATAATAAAAGTGAAACTGATCATTATAAATTAAGCAATTATTTTGGCATAAATAATGTATAAGCATGTAAACGAAATAGCAGTATTTCTGTTAGAATATAGGTAATCAACAATCAAAAAGGAAACAAGACATTCTTGACATATTCTGCACTACAGCCTGGGGCACTTTAGTGTTCTCCCCTTTCTTCTCAATAGCACTGAGAGTAATAAGCCTTCAGCTTTTCCTTCAGCTAAGAGGATATAACCAAGTATTTACAAGACTAGATTATTTCAGAAATAGCTTCCAGCAGCATAAGAAGTAATATTTAGATTTTTTTAAAGAAAAACAAACAAAAATAATACTACTGAACTTTCTTTTGTGTGGTATGCATATAAACAATTTTGCATGGTGAAAATATAGCATATTATTTCTAAAATTTCACGTAATTTCAGCGGGCAGTAGAACAGCTGGTTTTAGATTGCAAATAAATAGAACAGAATTAGAAGTTTCACAATACAATCTGATTGCCGTATATCTTTTGTCAAAATGGTAAAATGAAGTAATTGATTTTGAATGCTCTCTAGAAAAGCTTTCAAACCTGTGAGTTCTAGGAGAGGATAAGGAGGGGGGGAAAGCATTAGAAAATCTTCAAAATGAAAAAGAATTTTGAATCATTCCGCATATGATATTTTCCCATTATATTTTCAACATATCTACGAGGATGTGCACTAGATATTATCGTAATATGCATAATACAAATAAATAAATAAATAAATGACGAAGGCGAAGAATCACTGCTAAAATATCATTGGATATAAATTTTTGATACTAAAAAGACACACAATCGGAAACCGAGTAATGCAATGTAGCATTTTAACATTTTTTTTTTATTTTGTCTTTATGAATAACAAAAAATCGTTTCTAAAATTGATATGTGATGATCCATATAATGCTATTTCGCTAGAAACGAAAGAAAAAGGACATATTTATTTCAATAAATATTGTTTAAAAATATAAATATTTGACATAATATTTTCAAAGCAAACATTTGAAAATTCTGAAATTCGAAAAAAAATTATTCAATTATTATACGTAAAGTGAAAGAACAATCAGTGCAACTCTTCCGGTGCACTGATTTGTAGAATTACCAAGTATTTATAAGACGTAGATTATTTCAGAAATAGCTTCCAGCAGCAGAAGAAGTAATATTTAGATTTTTTTTAAAGAAAAACAAACACAAATAATACTACTGAACTTTCTTTCGTGTGGTATGCATATAAACAATTTTGCATGGTGAAAATATAGCTTATTATTTCTAAAATTTCACATAATTTCAGCGGGCAGTAGAACAGCTGGTTTTAGATTGCAAATAAATAGAACAGATTTAGAAGCTTCACGATACAATCTGATTGCCGTATATCTTTTGTCAAAATGGTAAAATTAAGTAATTGATTTTGAATGCTGTCTAGAAAAGCTTTCAAACCTGTATAGAAATTTAGAGTAGTTATGCAATTCAGTTCCAGGAGAGAATCAGGAGGGGGGGAAGCATTAGAAAATCTTCAAAATGAGCAAAAATGTTGAATCATTCCGTATATGATATTTTTCACATTATAATTTCAACATATCTACGAGGTAATGCACTAGATATTATCGTAATATGCATAATACAAATAAATAAATAAATGACGAAGGCGAAGAATCACTACTAAAATATCATTGGATATAAATTTTTGATACCAAAAAGACACAATCGGAAACCGAGTAAGGTAATTTAGCATTTTAACATTTTTTTTATTTTGTCTTTATGAATAACAAAAAATCGTTTCTAAATCTGAAATGTGATGATCCATATAATGCTATTTCGCTAGAAACGAAAGGAAAAGGACATATTTATTTCAATAAATATTATTTAAAAATATAAATATTTCACATAATATTTTCAAAGCAAACATTTGAAAATTTTAAAATTCGAAAAACAATTATTCAATTATTATACGTAAAGTGAAAGAACAATCAGTGCATCTCTTCCGGTGCACTGATTTGTAGAATAAAATACACCAAATTCACTATCACTAAATAGATTCATTGCAAAAGCTGATCAGTGGGCATTTCAGGATTGATTTTTTTTTTCGCATATGTGAAATTGGTTTCAATTTTTGGGAAGAGACACAATAAATCATTTTAGAGGCAAGAAAGGTCAAATAACTTAGGACAGTAAATGAAATTCTAAGCAACACAATAGATGTACAGACAGGGGGAGGGAACACAAAGGTCAATCAGCAACAGTTAATCCACTAATGCTATAGAATAGCCGTAACGAGATTAACGGCAGAGGAAGGTAATGGCATGATAAAAGGTAGAATGCCAACGAAATTTTGATCCATGAAAAAAGCTAGGGAGTGTTGAATATTTCATCCACACTGGCCGGTTGGGGGGTTAAATTATCTTTCCATTGATGTATAATTTTATGGTATTACTCCAAAAAAAGTGTAATGAGCCACCTCAGAAATACACTTTTTCCAAAAGGTTTCCACAATTTTAGCAACTAATGCACAAACCAATAAATGGCAGAATAATAATGGCAATCTTTTCAGCAAGATCATTTACCCTCACAGAAATTCAGGTCTATTCCCTCACCCACTTCAGAAACAATTAATTGAAAATAACCTTGAAATCAATACCAAAGAAAGATATGAGAGAATATCAAGAAAATATAGATGACTTTGCCTTGAGGCATGACATGGTAATTCATAACACACATTTCCAGATAAAAGACTATACAAAGAGCACTTAGCAGTCACCAGATGTAAGAATTAAGAACATGCTAAACATGATATGATATTCATAGACAATAGATGCGCCACATCAGTTCAGCAGTGTCGAATGTTTGAAGGAGAAGGCATGGAATCAGATCATAAATTAGTGATTGCAAATATCATATTGAAATTCAAGCAACAAATGAAGCCACCTTCAGAATTGAAGGGATAAGAGGACACTGAGTGAGAAAATGACAGGGAAAGTGTAGAAGAAAGTGCTCAAGGAAGAACTGAAATCCATTATGGAAAAGGAACTGGAAGTTGAAACAACAGAGTGGGGTCTGCAATCAAGGAAACAGTGGAACAAACAGCCATGGAGACAGAAAGGCCAAAGAAGAGGTGGATCTCACAAGAGACATTAAAGATTCAAGAAAAAAGAGCTTTAGTATCGGATTAGATCACTGTAGAAATAGAAGAACATCATAGACAAAATTCAATGAAGGGAAGATGGTTAGGAGAGACAAAACAAAATGGCTAGGGGAACAGTGCAAGGATATCAATAAATACTTCACCAAATATAGAACAAGAAATATATAAGGTGGTCAGAAATATAAGAAACATTAACGAGAAATAGTCTAAAACATACATAGATACTGCTCAGAGTTAGAACACACAGGAAGATGAGGTCTGTTTTTTAGAACATACTCAGGATTGTGAAGGCAGTTAAACATCTGAAAAATTATAAAGCCCAGGGAATGATGACATCACTGGAGAGATGTTGAAACATGGTGGCGAGGTGATATTAGCTGAAATGTACATGGCATGACAGGAAGGCAAAATCTAAAAAGAATGGACAAAATAAATTCACAAAAAAGAAAGGAAAATGGATGCAAAAGGTACAGAACAATAACTCTAACAAGTTATTTGTGGAAAGTACTTAAGGTAATATTAAAAGTAAGAATAAAGAAACTAATGGAAGATAAGCAAGCAAGATTTAGAAGATACAGAAGTTGTATGGAGCAATACTAATGTTAAGACTGATTGTGGAGAAAGCCTTATGTTTTCATAGGTATAAGGTATCAAAATAGATATAAACATTTATATCTATTTTGTCCACATGGTTAGCCTAGCGGCTGTGCACTTCACAACCATATGCCTGGGGAAGGAGTGTCCTAGATTTGATTCCCATCAGAGATATGAGTTGCTCAAGGATCTTCCTCAGCGATAGCCAAGTTAGCAGTCTTGGGCACAGGCAGCAGGATTTTTTACCCAGTATATCCTTGGATTTTTACTTCCGCAAAGCTGTTAAACTGGCCCCGTGGACACACGCTTCGAAGACATGGGATACTACCAGGAATAAGGAGCAACGAATCTTTTCTGTTGGATTATGAGTTATGGAAGCTTATGCAGTAAAATGTGTAGGTCTGCACGGAAGCATAACATACGATGATATCTGTTTTGTTTTCAGAAAGCATTTAACAGTATAGATGAGTGAGTAGCATGAACTCCACTCACACTTATGGAGTAGATAGTAATGTTTCTTGCAGAATGTCAATGACAATGCAGAGGATGTTGTGAGAAATTGTGGGGAAATATGAGATGGTTCTGCACAACAGGCAGGGGACTGGAGACCCAACATCCCCACACATCTTTATCCTGCTTTTAAAAAGAGCAATGGTTGTCATTAATGATATCAGGGGAATTTCAATTCAAGGAACTAAGATAAACAACTTGCTAAATGCAGATGGCATAGTCATTATCGATGATGAAGTAGAAAGAACAGTGCTGAAATGAAGGAGAGATTTGGCCTGATAATGAACATCAAAATAAAAAAAATAATAAAAACCAATGATATTCATAAAGAATAAGTTATCAATAAGAATAATTGACAACTTAATGGTTTCCTATTTGGATATTTAGATAATATTCCATTATTGTTACAGCAGTGGTGGTAAGTGGCATGCAGTGCTCATCAGTATTAAAATTTTTACTGTATCGTTTAAAAGTAAGATTACTGTTATCTTCAACTCAGACAAGAAAATCCAAGAAGGAAACATCTATATTTTTATACATCTAATACAAACTGGACATTTCTTTAATTTAAACCATTAGGGAAGTAGGTTAAGTTCTGAGGACTTTTCTGAGCCTGGTCAAATGATGAAAATATCCAACCTAACGCATTTGTAATCTTGGTTTGATATGGTATTTTCAATAGCTGACGCTTCACTAGTTCAAATAATGTACAATCTAATGTATTAAAAACCAATGTCAGATATTAAATCAACTCTTGGAATTATATATCACAGATCAACATATTGATGAATTAGGCTATGTGGCAAAATATATTATATCCCATAACAATGACCCATGATATAACATTTCTGTATTCAACACTTGTGGCATGTTGGGTGAATTAAAAAAATAGGCTTGTTATTTAGAAATCTCCATGATAATACCTCTTCATATTTGTATTTATTGTATCAATCTGAAATACACAATGTTGAATGAAACTATTCAATAATCTTTATGTAATTTTTTGTGGTTCTTTGCCTGTATTAATTCAATAATAGTAAGTATCTGTCCCAATGATTATCTCAAAGTTTAAATACCGTTTCAGACAATGTTATTATTATTATGCAGTCTGGTTGGCTGTGGTTAGCATTTCTGCTCTCCAGAGAAAATGCTGCAGGTTTGAATCCCACTATTGTCATGGATGTTCACAATAGTTTGTGAAGATACTAGTGCTGGTGGTGTGCAGTAGATGGCATTTATGTAGGTGATGCAGTTTGCTGTAGTTGGTGGAGATGGAGAGTTGTAGTGTAGGTGACCTCCCTGGATGAGTCTTTGGACTCCTTGGAGGTGCCATGTAATAATAATAATAATAATAAATAATTATTACAAGATTATCTCCATAAAGACACAAGACTAATCATGGCGCTAACAATATACACACAATGCCTATCATACCTCTCCTTAAACTCATTCTCTATCATCATGGCACTCAACTAAATCTAGGAATCTAGTCAAAATATCTAGTCTTTACACACATTCTTACAAAACTTTGATAGATGACCTCTAGTTCTCTTCCTATTCATCATGTATTGAACGATTTCCATTGTTAAATCTTACAGAACCCCCTTTAACTCATAATTTTCTATCACGTCTCCTTTTCTCTGCCTCTTAACTAAACCTTGTAACCCACACATCTTCAACCTATCCTCATAGAGATAAATCCACAGTTCTATCACCAGCTTAGTCACTCCTTTTTGAATCCTCTCCACCGCATCCTGATTCCCCAAGAAACACAGATGGCCACATTCATGCAAGTGATCCAGATGTTGCCGAATCATAGCTTAGCATGTTTCTCAACATGCAAGTAATTATTTGAACTATTTTGCCAATTTTTGCAATATGTCCTCTGAACCTGAACTCCATGCTCATCATTACCCACAAGTCCCAGCCTCACTAATCTCCTAGAAGACAGAACCATTAATGTAGCCTCCAATCTGAAGTGCAAAGCCTTCCACTTTGCAACTTTCAATTGATAATCCTTATATTTTGCCCACAATGCTATTTATTTAAATCAACCACATGTTTTCATTATCTAAGTCACCTTTACCGATTATTGCCCTCCCCAATTTTACATCATCAGCAAATAGAGAATTCTTCTTAAATCTTTCCCTATATTCTATACTACTAAATCCAACAGCATATACAGATAGCATTGAACAATTATTTTCTTGTTTAGGGTAGTAGTTCTCACACACAATAGTAGATTATACACAATTTAGACAGCACTGAACAGTAAAACACAGAATTAACATTGGATGGTCAAACATGAATAAAATATGGAGAATATTGAAAAATAACAAACACTCAAAACATGATAAAATCAAACTATTCAAATCCATGATCATCCCTACAGTGACATACGGATGTGAGTCATGGTGACTCACTACTCAAAATAAGTGCATTTGAGGGGAGGTGCCTAAGAAAAATAAAAACACTTTATTGAACATAAAACCACAGAACAAATAAAGCAAGACCTCAACTACCAGGACGACCTCACAGACATTATTCATGAGTAATGGCTCCATTGGTTTTGCCATGTCCAGAGAATGCCTCTTGACGACTTCCAAACATTGGCTCATATCTTTAAAAGTGAGAGAGGCAAATTCCCCAAATTCATTACTCTGTTCGAGAAGACAAGAAAATCATTTCGAGATAGATTGTACAAAGGGGACTCAATGCATCACCAGATGGATGAGAAGTATAATTCACAGTAAGTATAATTTCTCAAAGAAAATTATACTTACTGTAAAAATATAGATTTTCATCTGTGCTGTGCACAGATGAAAATTCAAATGGAAGTTACTTAGCACATTTGTTTTATCACATACAATGTCTAGCATAAAAGTAATGAGAAAACATTTCTACAACCCTGCGACCAGTTAGGACGTATATATACGTCCAAGTTCCCATGGATGCAAAGTGCATCTTAAAATTGTAACACCATTGACATTACATTACATTGAAATATGTGATGGATACAAAGCATATGAGGATGCTTATTTGATCAATAATGGCCAGTATAATTTGTGTATTCCATAAATGATCTCCCTTCCTTCGAAAAGTAGCTTGTGACATTTAAACACTTGAGCATGTCATAAATAATTGTTATTATATGCCCAGTGAATTTTATCGAACATTTAGGTAGCATTAACATTCAGTTTAACACAAATTTAAATGCACAACACTGTTGAAGATTTTGCTTGTCCATTTCCATGGTCACTTTCTAAGTAACTCCACAACACACAAAATGCAGTGGTTCCAACATTCCTTCCCTGTGGTATAACCAGATTGGAAGTCTTCTTCATTTATGGTCAGTGCCATGGGTTTTTGGAAGCTTTCCACATTCTCAAATTGACGATCATGGATCTTGTCCTTGAGCTTTGGAAAAAGAAGAAAATTGCAGAGACAAGTTGGGGAAGTAAAGTGGTTGCTCCCACATCACAATCCAGTTTTTAGTGAAATGTGCACAAACTGACAGCACAGAATGAGATGATGCAGTGTTGATGCAAGATCCAGTTATTTGCAATCTCTACAGACAAATAATAGGCACATTTTTGCAACAGTTAAGGAATTTCTGTGTACTAAATTTGATCAACAGTCACTGAAGGAGGTACAAATTCTAGGTGGATAATGCCATCAAAAAAGACGACAGTCAAGGTTTGCGTTAGGTTAGTTTAGAGAATTTTTCATGTGCCACTCCAAACTTTGGCGTTTCATTTCATTTCAGGACTGTATTCATATTGTAATACCAAAAAAAACCTGCTCTCATACACAATAATAACATGGTCAAAAATATGGGATTCAGTTTTAAGTCAGTGCAGCGTTTCCATGGAAACATTGCAGTGGCAAATGTTTTCATGTTTACTATAATTTTTTGTAACCATCTGCAACTTTTGCATGGATCTTTCACATTTCACAATTTTCAATCAAAATCTGGTGAATAATGAAATGGTTAATATACTGTTTTGAGATTATTTGTAGAATTAAATGTCAATCTTTGCAGATGCAGTGCAATACTCAGAAATGTGTTGCTGTTGTTTCTTATTGTGATAGGCCACCCTGCACATTGGTCAGTTTCCATGCTCTCCCTTCCCATCAAAAACAGCCTGTGTCATTTAAACACTTGAACATGTGATAAAGAATCATTATCATATGACCAGTGAAGTCCAAAAGAAGCAAGTCCGATTCTTCTACTGCTAGCAAGAAAAGAAAAACATTGACTTTGGAAACAAAACTCATCATTATTAAGGATTTTGAAGGCAGAATGAAAATTTGTGACTAGCAAAGAAGATCTACACGAATCCAGAGTACAAACAATCGTAAAAGAAAGGTTTAGATTTTGGAGGACATAGATTCTAATGAGGAACGAATTGTAGCCACAAGGCAAGGAATGAAAAAATCATTAGCTTGCTATGAAGAAATTTTGTGTGGCAAGTAAAAGACATTATGCCATCAAACGAATCAATTAGATTTTACGAAACCATCGACATTGAAATAACTTTTTTTTATGTATGAAAAACTACAATTATGATATTTCTTAAAAAATATAGGTGTTTTTGTGAACATTTGGTCCCAATTGTTTGTTTGTATATATAAATTACATGACAAATTATACCCCAAGTTATGCAAATTCAACTTACCTGCTTTTTGTTGGTTCCATCTACCGAGTACTTTTGGGGTTTTACTGTACTTGTTTTTGGATTTTTGATAAACAAATAAAATTTTAAAGATAATAGTTTATAAATTATATTGAACTGCCCACTCAGTTTGCAAAAGTTAGATAGGGCTAAAAAAACGGCCTCGCCTACTCCTTATATGGAAATAAAAAGGTGTTAGCTGATTTTATTTTTTAAATTATAATCTATAAACCTATTAATCAGCTGAGGTACCATAGCTAAAAATCCGGTATATATGCTGGGTAGACTATCGGCACGTCAGGCTGATGCAGAATCGAAATAAATTAATAAATGTAGGTTATTTATGAGCTATAAAATGCTTTAGATGATCTAAGTTTGTTTACTTTACTGCAATTGGACCTTTCTTGATACTTTTTGGTGTATTTTTGCATCGTTTCATTTTGTTTGTTAGTGTTACTGTGCAGTCGCACTTGTTTTATGAAATATATTTATTGTTGTTTAGTAAATTTTTGGTGAATTTGGATTATTATTCATGTAAAGTAAGTACGTCTATTATATTTTTGCTAAGTTTGAAAATCAATTAAATTATTTCATTTCAGTTAATTATCTTATTTTGAAAACAAAATATTTTTATCTTATGTTGGGTAGACTTCTAGAAAATGAATACTTTTCCATAAGATATTAATTTATATATTTGTTCTTGTTCTGGTTGGAAGACATTGGGGTTGGATCCCTTTTACTAATTTCTTTAATAAATAATTTTAATATTTTAGAAATTTCTGAATTATTAAACAATTACTGGAATGTAAAAAATATCAAATAAATATCACTGAGAAATCAATCAGTGTCTGACATGTTAATTTTCAAACAAATACCTAAAACGTATGTATATTTATTATTCAAAGCCTCTGAAAAATCAAATTCTGTAATAAAAAAAATAGTCTTGGCCCATTCACCTTAAAAATAATAGTCAGTTATGGGGTTTAAAGATAACTTTAAGGGAAAATTTCAGAAATTATTATTTATTTTGGTGGACAACTTTTAATGCTCTTCTAAATTTAAAGTCTAACCAAGTGTGTTAACTCCCAGATGTTGGAAAAAAACCAAATAAGTTATCTGGTGCTCAAAACAGGAAAAGACAATTGCAGCGAGTACAATTGGAACATAAATTGGCTGGATAGCTGAATAAATTTTTTAACTACAGGATCATATAAAAAACGAAGAAAAGAAGGTTCTGACAAAGTGAGTACTTCGTGTAGCTCTACTACAGAAAAAGAGAGGACACAAGATAACTAAGAAGAAACAAATATTACATGCGAAAATGAACTGGCCTGACTGGGCATTCTACAGAAGCTGCAGGAAGAAATATTGGAATCCACTGAAATTTCAGTGGATTAATGTTAATGATCCAGGCACTTGGCCAAATCATATAACTACCAAAGTTAGAGATGGTTTTGTTGAGCATTCCCATGTCAAGTAGTTAATAAAGAATTTCCCAAAGATGAATCTGCCTGCAAGTTTTCCTATTCATACAATTACCGAACTTTAGCAAATGGAGAAACACTTTTACAAAGTTTTTTAGTTTATTCAGAATCGCGAAATTCGGTTTTCTGTTATGATTGCAAAATATTTGGTAGTCAAAATTCCCAACTTACCAACTAATATGATTGTAACGATTGGCAACATTTGAGTCATATATTAAAAATACATGAGACAAGTTCCATGCACATTAAAAACTGTTCAAAATACAGCGAACTTAAAATGTCATTGATTAAGAAATGGATTATTGATTGCACACAACAAAGATTATACCAAACTAAGAAAAAGTATTGGCAATCTCTTATAGAATGGTAATCTACATAATACAATATTTATAAAGACAGTGTATAGCTTTTTAGAGGTTCTTCACAAAAACGTTTTGAAAATGATAATGGTAATTTTTTAACGTTAGTAGAAACTGTCGCCAAATTTGATTCCATAATGGCAGAACATTTGCATAGCATCCAAATATCCCAAAAAAGTAACGTTGCTCATTATTTAGGTGATAAAATACAAAAATGAAATCATCCGTATAATTTCTGAAGCTATAAAACAAAAAATTTTAGAACTGGTTAAAGAGGTGAAACATTCATTAATTCTTGATACGTCTTTCACTATGCATTATTCCCACTCTCCTATGCAGGATCCATGTGTTACTTAGATGTGACTTCTTGTTGTCTTCAACGAGAATCGAACCTGGTACACTCCTTCCACCGGTATATGGTTGCGAAGTGCAAAGCCACGAGGCTAACCACATGGACTGATTAACACATTTGATTCTTGACACTAATTCCTGACACTACTCTGGATATAAGCCACACAGAACAATTATCTATTGTTATTAGATTTTTTAATCAAAATAAAGATACAAATATAGCAGAAATTCATGAACATTTTTTGGGTTTTCAATCTGTAGAACATACACACAAGGACTATTTCAATTTATAAAAAATTATTTAAAATATTGAATATTAACATATAAGATTTATGCTGCCAAGTTTATGATAGCAGTTCAAATATGCGAGGCAAACATAATGGACTGCAGAAAAAATCCTTGAATTAAATTCAAGGGCTTTTTTATTCTGTGTGCTGCTCATTCATTAAATTTGGTAGTTAATGATGCAGCTAAGATATCCTGTGAAACTAATTTTTTGTAATGTTTTATGTTGATGATGTTTACAATTTACTGTCATTATTGTAGCATGAGAGTAGTGCATTTTGAAAGGTATATACAATATATTTCTGCTGAAAACCTGACTTCATTAATAAGAGCACAAGAAAAGACATTTGCTCTCTTATTCATGGATTCAGGTTTTCAGCAGAAAAAAATTCTGTATACCTCTACCAAACATGTACTATTCACAGTTTTACAGAAAACTTGCATTATTTTCCACATGTTCGTAAAGTCAGAGAAAAGCAAAAGCATTGAATCTCCTTTGCACTCCACCCTCTACAGAATGGGGTGCCAATTAATCTTGAGTGTGTCTTTATTGTGTTCTTATACAAAGCTGGATTATACATCTGAAGTCTATGGTTTACCAAGGAAAAGTAAGCTGCAATCGTTGGATTCAATCTATCATCAGAGTATATAGATAGCTACTGGTGCATTTTACACATGCCCACTCAAAGCCTTTGTGATGAAGAAAATGAATTAACTCAATCATTTACATGAAAATAGCTGTATCTTAATTATGCCCTAATATAGTCACTTCAAAACATCCTATGTGGACTAGATTGGGGATGGTTGGGGCTCAATATCACACCAGCTGCCATACATTCTTTACATATTCATGTTAAAGAAGCTGTGGTAGCTATTGGCATGAACATAGACATTACCTGCACCAAGTATAACAGCATTCATCCATGGCAGGTTTGCACTCCATCTGTCACTTTACCAACTACAAGTCTCATAAACCAGAATCTGTGTAACTTCAAATGTTTAATGCACACAGAGCAGCACACTAATTACTTGTCTATCCATACTGATGGTTCAAGATCAGTAATTTCTATTGGCTGGTGTGTTTCATGATTTTACAAAGCAAAGTAGCATGCCATATAGCTTGCACTTGTACATAGAAAGCCACTATCAAATTTATAGGCCCTTTGAGTTCTTTGTAGCCTCCTTCCTATGCATAATCCACATCCAGCACTTTGCAACATATGAATGCTGTACAAACACAAAATGAAGATCCCTTAATTAGGATGTTGTTGTGTTGAATTCCCAGCCACAATGGATTTTAAAAAAAATGAGACTGCAGGCACAGCTGGTAGTTCAGCTCATACTTTTCCATATACTGTTTGGCAGGTCCCTACATATAATTACATATAACATATAAGTTCAAAGCCCATCATGACAGGGACAGTGACATATGGCATGATATTAAGCCTGAAATTTAGCATTAGCAGTCAAGTCAATGTAGAAACAGAAGAAAGAAAGTTGTTCTTTCTAGGCTCTGCATATATCACACTCGTCTTACACATTATTTACTGAAGGCTGAAGAAAAAGTATCCAGATTATCATTAGTGCAGTCTCATCCACTAACATCAGAGCCAAACAGGAATGTTGGCTTGAGCTGCTGGGGTACAGATGAAAATTTGCCACCATAAAATTCATTAATAATATCGGAAGCTACAAAAACGATCATATCTCCCTAAAAACTTATTAACATTGATATCAAAAATGCACACTTCACAGATCATCAAATTTACAATATGACACTAACAGGAAGGAAATAGGTCTTGATCAGCTAAATGCCCACATAAACCAAAACTCGCTATTTTCCAGTCCTTTACCTCCAAATACTTCCATAAATCTGTTGATGGAGGATGATATAATAACCAGAATTTGAGTGGCATGGTACAGCATTTTTCAGCAGAATAGGAAAGGAGAATGTGGTGGTAGAGTACTATTTATGATAAGTGATCACTTATTTCCTCTTAGAGTAGAGGCTTTGGAAGGCAGTAACACAAATGGGTTTGAAAGCATATGGTGTGAGGTAGAAGTGGCCAAGACACGATATTTATTGGGATATTGCTACAAATCAAGGAGCACAGAAGGTGGGGACCAGGAGATGTTCAGACAGTTGAGCTTAGCAAGTGCAAGAAGAATGATTGCTATGGGAGATTTTAACTACAGCAGTATAAACTGGGAAGAGGAAGATGCATGTAGCAATAAGGGAATGGAATTTCTGGAGTTCTTTAGGGACAAATGTCTTAGGCAACATGTAATAGAGGGAACAAGAGGTTCGAGAGTTTTGAATTTGGTCATAACATCAGAAGATGAATAGACATGCAGGAGTATCAAAGAGATGGGAATATACGTGGAATTATAAGGCAGGTGATTACAATAGTCTTAGACATTAACTTGGGGATGTTCCATGGAGGAAGGAATTTGAAGGCCAGGATATCATTAGTGCTTGGGAAATTGTGAAGGAATATTTGTTAGCAGCAATAGTAAGCTGTATTCCACAAGTGAAGAAGAGGACACAATTTGGTCTAAAGTGGATGACAAACAATATCAGAGAGGAACTGCAGATGAAAAAGAGATAATGGGGGAGAGGGGGGGTGGAGAGCAGCTGCATGAAGAATATAAATCTAAGGTCATATGGTGAGTGACAAGTAGGGTGAGGAAGGCAAAACTCAAATATGAGAAGAGATTGGCACTAAGATCCAAAGAAAATCCTAGGGAATTTTTTAGCTATGTGGCCAGTAGGCGGAGAAATAATTGTGGAAGAATGACTTTGTGGGATAAAATTGGTAATAGTGACTGATGCAGAGGACATGGAGTTGTTCAATGAGCACTTTATTGGAGTATTTCATCCTGGAGGAGGTTTTAATATGAGAGCAGGGATAGGGTAGGATCTGGGTTTAGAGGAGTGTGTGTTCCAAATACTTAGTATATTCTGGATACCAATAAAGCTGTTGGACTGGATGGTATTTCACCACAGGTTTCAAGAGAATGTGCTAAAGAACTGATAGCTCCAGTGATCTGACTTTTCAATAAAAGTCTGGCTGAAGGAATATCCAGGAAATGGGAATGGAAAGAAGGTAAAATAGTGCTGCTGCAAAAGGTAGTAGCAGACTGGAAGTGTCTAATTATAGGCCTATTTGTGTGTCATCAGTAGTAGTTGTTAAGGTCTTTGAGAAATTAGTGAGGGACTATATACAGTGTTGTGCAGATGAAGTTAAGGTTATCTGTGAGAATCAACATTGATTTTTAAAGGGGTGCTCTTGCTTTAGTAATATGATTGTCTTTTATAATTTAGTAACTAGAACAGTTGATGAGGGAAAGGCATATACTGCCATTTGTTTGGATTTTTGGGTGCCACGCTGAACAGGGTGCCATATGATATGCTGATATTTAAGTTGCAGCACATGAGTTTAAATGTCGGGTTAGTCAAATGGATTCAGGATTAGCTGACTGATAGATATCAGAGAATTGTGTAGGATGGGGCAATATCAAGGAAGCAGAAGGTTACAAGAGGAGGTTCCAGAGGGCTCAGTACTAGGACCTGTATTGTTCAATCTTTATATCAATGATGTTATCACGGGATTACAAGGGCACATTCAGTTGTTTGCGGATGATGTGAAGTTGGGAAGAGTTATCAGTAATAGTGCAGATGTGGCAGCCCTTCAAGAAGATTTGAATAAACTAGACAGATGGGCAAATAAATGGGGGTATTGATTCAATGCAGCAAAATGTAAAGTCTTGAGGTTTGGGATCCATGGATGGGAGGATGCATCCTCAATTGGAGGAGCTCTACTGGAGGAAGTAGGGGAGACAAGAGATCTGATTGAGTTATGATTGGTAGAAAACTGAAATTCAGGGAGCATATTGCAAAGGTGGTGAGGGTAACTCAGAGGATTGCTGAATACTGAGAAGGATGCTGACCTACAGAGATAAAAGAGTTATCATTCAGTTATATAAGACCCTGATCAGACCACACTTAGAATACTTTTCTGACATTTAGTCTCCAGGATTTGAAGTGGATAAATTGACTGTGGAAAGGGTATAGAGGCAGATAACAAAGATGGTTTCAGGACTGTACAATATGAGTTATGAGGATCGACTGAGGGAATGTGGACTGCAGAGTTTGGCGGAAAGAAGAAGGAGAGGTGATGTGATCATGACTTAAACTGTTGAAAGGCAGTTATAGGGTAGACATTGGAGAGTTCCCGCCGTTCCACCTTTCACTTGGTGGAACGGCGGGAAGGAGTGATGACAAGGGGCCATCCCTGGAAGTTACGAAAGGAGGCTGTGCGCAAGAGGGTGAGGAGTGGTTTCTTTGCATGGAGGGTGGTTGAAGCTTGGAATGCACAGCCTGAAAGTGTGGTTGGAGTGGGAATGGTTAATGGGTTCAAGGAGTGGTATGACAATCTTTGTGAATCCTAAAATCGACCTCCCATGTTGAGTCTTTTGACTCCATGGAGGCCTGGATAATAATAATAATCTAAACCTTACCAAACTCTGTACAAAAAAGGAATCAAAAGAAATGCTCAAAGAAAAAGTCCTAAATACTATCAACCTTCTTTCATCCTCCAATCAGGTTATATGTTATACCGATGAATCGTCAGACACCAATCTGATTAATGGAGGCTGGTGTTCTCATACTCTCAAAAGGTGAAAAAATTTCAATGAAAGTTGGATATGGTAGAATTGCTTCCAATTTTACCAGAATTCTATGCAATAAATAAAAAGCTTAAAGCTTACTTAACATTATCATCTCAACAATCAGAGGGAATTATAATTTATATAGACTCAAGATCAGCTATGGAGGCAATCAAAAATGGCAATTCCAAGCTCACACAAGAAACCCATCAACTCTTATATCAACTAAAGTGATTAGGAAAAATTGGATGACCAGCAAGTCAAAGTCGGTGAAATTGCTGAGCTTTTAGACATTTTGAAAAAATATGTAGGATATATTTTACATGAAGAATTGCAAATGAAAAAAAACTTTGTTGAAGATGGGCACAATGCTTGCTCATAGCAGATCAAAAACGCATTTGCAGGAAAATCTCTGAAGAGTGCTTGGAGTGTTTTAACAATAAAACTGATTTTTTGTGTGTCGATTTATTACTATGGATGAGACTTGGATTTCCTATTACACACCAGAATCCAAACAACATTCAAAACAGTGGGCAGAAGTCAGTTGTTCAGCGTCAAACAAGACAAAGTTGGTTCCATCAGCAGGAAAGGTCATGGCATCGGTGTTTTGGGATGCTAAAGGCATTATGTTTATTAATTATCTTGAAATAGGTAAAACAATAACCGGGGAATATTATTCCGATCTCTTAACCAGATTACACAAAAAAATTGTGAGAAAAGATCCAGTTATATGAATCAAAAAATCATCTTCCATCAGGACAATACACATGACCATGAAGGTGTTTTGGCAATGGGAAAATTAAGGGATTTTCAGTATGAATTGTTTGGACATCCACCCTATTCCCTAGATTTGGCACCGTCTGACTTCTGTCTCTTCCCAAAACTAAGACTCTTCCTTGTTAGTCAGCATTTTTCTTCAAATGAAGAGGTGATTGCAGGCTGTGGTGGGTTATTTTGCAGATCTTACTGAGAATCACCACAGGGATGTGATAATTGCACTGATATAAACATATTAGTCTCAAGGGAGATTATGTTCAAAAATAAAAATAATATTGAACTTATAAATTCGTTTTTCATTGTCCAAGAACACTTCAGACCACCCTTGTAACACATCAATTGCATTCTGAATAAAGATTCTATGGAAGTAAAATATTTCTGGGCAGATTTTAGTGAACATTCAAGTTAAATTGTAGAAATAGACAATAGAATAAGTAAAGCTGGTATCATGGGTAGTCAGCTGAATAAATTTATATGGAAGAGAAATCAGCCAAAACACCAAACTAGCAGTATACAAGACAGTGTTCAATGCAATTTTAAATTATGGATCTGACAGTTTTGTTAAAAATAAAGCACTTATAAAACAAATAATATAAATAATGACAGATATGAGGATTCTGAGAAAAATTGGGAGACGGATGAAGAAATATCATCAATGGAGGTTGTTTGGTTTTTTCTTCTTTTTAATATTTTTATTCTATCTTCATTTTTAATAACTTCATATTAAAAATGTAGATATCAGAAAGGAACTCGATATTGTTAGCATTCAAGAATATTTAAGCAGGGATAATCTAAGTTTACAAGCTTAGATTATAACTGCTTAAGACCAAGATAGAGCCTCTGTAGACAAAGCCCTTTTGTTGGAAAGACCTGGGTTCGATTCCCATCTATGATTTGAGGAACCTTAATCTGGTCTCTTTCAACTAAAAATGAGTTAGCTGGTATCACAGACATAGAGGTTTCTTTGACCCAACAATTGAGTTTTTCTTTTCTCAGAACAGGTAAAACTACCCATTGAACACACAAAAACACAGAGATTAATATATATACCTAATCCCTCACTAGGATGGCTCAACCTGCACTCACACAAAGGGAGGGGGTAGAACCGCATACAAATAAATAATGCTAAAATGGCAGGAAAGAGACCCACAGGAAGACCAAGGTATCGGTGGATTGATTCAGTCAGAAACACCTGAGAAGCACAAAATATTAGATATAACAATATTGGTTACTGTCAAGTGCTAGACTAATTTAAAGGAAAATTGTGGATAGGATTTTTTAATAATAATAATAAAAAAAACTTAATCAGGTGCTTTCATCATAGTAGCCTGAACACCACTATGTTATGGTTGATAGCAATGTTTTCCCACTGATTTAGGACAAAAGATACAAATAATTTGAAACTCTTTAACAAAATTTTAAAATGAATCAAAGTTCAGCAGATATCAGAGGTTAAATGTAGACTGAAATATACAAAGATCACTGAAGAGAAGTATGTTTGAGAATAAGAACCAAACCTTGGAGATTTATTGGAAAATCCTGAAGATAACATTCACTCAGCCAGAGAGGCATGTGTTGAGGTTGTTTGTAAGGAAGAAAAATCAGAATTCCATGGTGGACTCCAGAATTTAAAAAGGTACTCAAGGAAAAGAAGAAAGCATATGGAAAGTTCCTGCTAAGCAAGTCAAGATTGTGCTCTTAGAGAATACAGAAAAACGTCTGTGCAAAAGTGGGGGAGAGAGTTGGTAAGAGACGGGTCATTAATGAGTCTAATTGCTCTTCTCTGTATTGAGTCGAGCATTTTGAGAAGGCATTTAGGGCCCCACCCCGTATGTGGGAGCAGTAATGGCTACATATTGAATAGGTGGGTGGATTTGTGATTTGTATAATGTTAACAGCTGTTCAGGGGTGAAGTATCGTGTTGAGCAAAAGAGAAATCCTAGATTTTTTGAAGCTGAGGATGCAATGGTTGTGATGTATTTATGCCAGAGAAGCTTGATGTGAGGCTAATTCCAAGAAGAGAGATATCAAACTGTCTCGAAATTTGGGTATCATCAAAAAGGATACTGGGAAAAATGTTTCTGTTTTATGGGATATAGTACGGAACTGGATTTTATTAGCACTTAAATTGTTGAGGTTATCCAAACTCCCTTGTAGTATGGCTTGGAGATCGGAATTGAGGGTGGGTGGTGGTTGATGTTCTCTAGGTTGAGGTGAGTCGTGTAGGGTAAGGTTTATCAAATGAAAGTGAAGAGTTTAGTGTGCTTTCGTGTGCAAAACTGTGTATTGGGTTGGAGGTCAATTGAAGGAGATCATTGATATATAGCAAGGAGAGGGTTGGTGAGAGGACAGAACCTTGTGGAACCCCAGCATAAATTGAATGGTGAGAGGATAGGGAGCCATCCACCATCACACACACACAGTGTGCTTCCAGACAGAAAGCTGGTAGTCTGCTTAATAAACCTTTGTCCAGACCCAGTCAATGGCTTTGAAGATATCAAGTGCAATCACTTGTGATTCGCCAAACTTCTGCATCGCATTTCTCCAGAGATGGGTGGCATATTTCAGATCTCCTGTTGATCAGCAGCGATTGAATCCATACTGGCAGTCGTTTATTAAGTGGATGTTTTCAAGGTAGTGTAGGAGTTGGGAACTAATAATTTTTTCCATTACTTTTGACAGGACTGAGGTAAGTGAGATAGAGCAGTAGTTGGATGGCATTGACTTTTCACTCTTCTTGGGAATGTTCTGAATATAGGCCCATTTCCACTTTGTGAATAGATTCCACAATATGAGAGTATATACAGGCGATATAGGATAGGAGTCAGTTCTGGTGCACAAACTTTCAGGACAACTGGGGGAAATGTCATCAGGGCCAGGAGACTTGTGTCTAATTTGAACAGTATTTTTCTGATCTCATCCTGGCAAAAGGATATAGGGGGCATTGTATGTTGGGTATCTGGAATGGTTTGGGGATATTTACCATTTACCATTGTCAGTTATGCATGCATTGGAAGCAAAGTGTGAAGCCAGAAGATTGGCTTTTTCTGTAGGTGATGATGCAATAGAGCCATCTGGGTATGACAAGGGCAGGAATAGCATTGGGCAGAAGTTACGACCAACTTTGGCGAGAGACCAAAAGGCTCGGCTGCCATTTGGACAGGCTGCTAGTTTCCTGATTTTCGCTCTTTCAAACTCTATTTTGGAAGCACTGATCGTTTTTCTGTATCTATTTTGAGCTACAATATAAAGGAGGATGAGGTTATTGATTTCAGCCAGTTATGGTATGTCTGTTGTTTCATCTGTACAGCCTTGGCACATCTTTTGGAGAACCAGTTTTGTTAGGGAATGACAGTTCAGAGTACTGGGTGGAATGCATG
Source organism: Typopeltis vanoorti (assembly GCF_054136105.1). Classification (NCBI taxonomy): domain Eukaryota; kingdom Metazoa; phylum Arthropoda; class Arachnida; order Uropygi; family Thelyphonidae; genus Typopeltis; species Typopeltis vanoorti. The sequence goes on along the minus strand of NC_143556.1, from coordinate 45,328 downwards.
TTTCCATGCCAGTGAGGATTACTTTGGTAATACGTTCAGTACATATGTTTGGGTTGGAATGCCGGAAGCAATAGTCCACCCATGGGAATGTGGCATAGAGGCTGCAGAGGGTGTCCCACTTGGCACTGTCATAATGCCAAGCTACTCTTGTATAGGAGTGTTTGTGTAACCATTGTTGCATGGGGGAGGAGATGAGCACTAGATTGTGGTCAGAATAACCCAGGGGACTCACTACTTTCACTGTGTATTTGGAGGGGGTAATTGGTGAGGAAGAGATCTAGAGTGTTTGGGGAATGGTTTGGGTTATCTGGTATTCTGGTTGGCATTTGAACAAGTTGTGTAAGGTGGCAAATGTTTCAGCATCTCTGCCTGCAAGATCTGTACAACCGGAAGAGGAAAGTCAGTTAGCGTTGTGGACATTAAAATCTGCTAGGGGGATAATTTCACTGTTGGGAAAGTGGGATTGAAGAAAGTCAATTTTTAAGCAGAGGAAATTAGAGCTCATAGTGGTTGGTTGTGTTGGGGGAGCGATAGTCAGCAACTGAATTTTTGACTGAGTGGGGAAGGGATATTTTCAGAAAAAGTTGTGTGCTCTCTGGCAAGGTATGTCAGAGCAGATGTATGTGCAGACACCACCCTTGAGACGAAAGTTGTTAAAGAGCAAGTAGTTTGGAAGGTTGAGATGAAGTGCTGAGGGGGGGGTTTAGATTTGAATTTCTGCCAGAAAGAGTAGGGCTTGGCAGACTGAAGATGGTAGTGGACACTATTGAGGTTTAGCTTAAGGATGTTGGTGAAGTGGAGTTTGTGAGTCATATATTTAACTACAAGGGTCTTTCACATTTCCTATGCAGTGCCTGAATACTGGTGGCTGCTAGTGGCATCACTTGGTTTTTGCACCAGTTTAACTTGTTTGTAGTCAATGATCCAACTGTTATCACCATTTTGATTTCTTCAAGTTGTCTTCAAAACTGGCGTCTTTGTTCCCTTTGTGCAAATGATAAATCTGGTCTATGATATGAGTAATTTACTCATATCATAGACCACGTGTGCACAATTGCGGTCAAGTGTCTTTTAACTTGTTGTTGATCGTTGTTATAAATTTTAATGTGCTTGTCAGCACGTTGCAAATGTAATCTAAGTCTTGCTGTGGGAAGGTTCCAAGGTAGTGGAAATAAGGCTACATAGTTACATCAAGGAGGCTCCAAGGGATAAGAAGAAAATTAACCAAATTAAGCAAGTCAGATATTGGGTAAGTTGGTTGAAGGTAGAATTCTGGAATATGTGAATAGGAATAATATTCTGTCGGACAGCACAGCATGGGTTTGTGAAAGGTAGGTTTAGTCTTAGTAATTTACTCATATCATCTGAGTTATGAATTGAATAAGAGAAATATCTACACTATGATACTGATGGTCGTCTTTGCAAAGACATTTGACAGAGATGTACAGAAAACTATTACATAACTTGGAGCAGCAAATAGGAATGGATATAAAGTTGGTAACAAGGATTGCAGATGGCTGACAATGAAAGTAGTATATGGTGGAGTATGAGAATGAGGGTGACTAGTGGAGCTCTGTACTAGGACCACAACTGTTATTTGTATAACTGTGATATATGAAATTATTTGAGAGGAAATATTCAGTTGTTTGCTGCTGATATCTGCATAATATCTGCAATTAAGCAAAAACAATAACATAACGATCACTAATCGATGATTATAACACTGCATTGCTTATCAATAGAATTATATTGGGGAAATGATTTATGTTGTTAATTTAATGGCTAATATAATCTACTTTCATTTAGCAATGCCCTTTTTTACAATGTCATTGGCTCTTCACTCAAATCTTAGGGTATTATTGAAGTGTTATAAACTCAACATATAAAGAATAATATAGGATGAAAATTCAGACATACCTTTTTTTTGGATGTTGTTTTCTGTCTCCTTATCCCGGCGATATGCATCTGCTGTTAAGCTGTTTAACGTAGAGGGTTTTGGGAAAGTGGGGGAATTATTTGAAAAAAAAACAGGTTTTTTTATATGTATAATATTATTACGGGTGCGTAGAGAGCGTTTAGGTGGTAGTGTGATAGAAGGATCTGAAGACAGAAATTATTTTGGGGAGGAAAGAGAAGGGATTGATAGGAAAGTCAGGAGGGGGAGTAACGGGGTGTGAGCCATTTCGACAGCTTGTCATCTTCAGAACGGGAAGTGGAAACTATGGCATGTCAGTTATGTGTTTCTGTCATTGGTGTGCATGTGTTGTCTAGTATTGTTCGGAGCCATGACCTAATTTTTATGTTATGGAGTTTCCAACACTCAGAGATTATGTAGAGTCAGTGGACGTTTATTGAGTTTTCATCACATTTTATGGTTATCGTTTCCGATATTCTAAGCATTGTTATGTCTAAAATGATGACCTTGTCGATTTGAAGGGTATGTTTCTGTTCAAGGGCATGGTCTGCTATTTCAGTTTTTCCTATACTTTGTATCGTGTTTTTCTTTTTGTTGTTGCATTTTTTGTTTAAATGTTCTCTTTAGGAAATAAGAACCTAACCTAACCATACCACAAGAGATTAGCTCTGCTATCACATTCCTCATTGCTAAGAATGTAGAGTTATTTCTTAATATCCTCATTTTAATATGATATTGCCATTGATATCATCTGTTCAAATGGCTAATCTTTCTCAGGATTCTCATATCTGTTGTCTCCAGCCTTTGGTCAAGTTTTTACTTCAAATCCAGCTTTCATATTCATAACTTAAAATTGGATTGAACACTGCCTTGTATACAGCCAATTCAGTGTTTTGACTAATTTCTCCTATTCTATATAAATTTATTCAGTTGCTTAAATATAAAGAGCTAATAAGCTTCATTTCGGCAACAAAAACATTATTTAAATTAAGGGGATATTAAATCCCACATTGTTTTAAAACCGAATAAGAAACTCAAAGATTGGAATCAGAGAGTTTCTTGCCGAATATAGTATAGTAAACTATAAAGTATCGGCGATCACTAAGCGTCCGCTAAATGCAAGTGGCCCAGCACGTAGTGCAATACCGGAAATCTCGCAGCAAAGTCGGTACAGTTCTGATCACTATTCTTAGGTATTTACTATAATGTAAAAACACATTTCCTAGGAAATGTATGCTGTTATTACATTATGGTGGTTAGGTCACTACCCAGACCGGTTTCAGCCTTTTTTGAGGCTTCATCAGTGAGTAGCTAGACCGAGTTAATACCAAAGTGTATAGCGAAAAGAACTTTATACTCTGCTATACGAGTTTCCGAACAGGTGCAACCATTAAGTTACTTAAATATAAAGAGCTAATAAGCTTCATTTCGGCAACAAAAACATTATTTAAATTAAGGGGATATTAAATCCCACATTGTTTTAAAACCGAATACGAAACTCAAAGATTGGAATCAGAGAGTTTCTTGCCGAATATAGTATAGTAAACTATAAAGTATCGGCGATCACTAAGCGTCCGCTAAATGCAAGTGGCCCAGCACGTAGTGCAATACCGGAAATCTCGCAGCAAAGTCGGTACAGTTCTGATCACTATTCTTAGGTATTTACCATAATGTAAAAACACATTTCCTAGGAAATGTATGCTGTTATTACATTATGGTGGTGAGGTCACTACCCAGACCGGTTTCAGCCTTTTTTGAGGCTTCATCAGTGAGTAGCTAGACCTTCACAGAAAGCGCATTACACCAATGGAATAAACATTGGGAATGATGTATCACAGTAGTTGGGGCTACATTGAATGGGACAGAGCTTACAATTTTGTAAAATGAGCAATAAAGTCTTTATAACAAAAGACTTGCAGAAGCATTTATTAATTTAAATGCTTCTGCCTATTTTCATGTCTTATTATTGCTGACTTTCATTCCAAATCTATTACACCAGCTATTCAATTTAGTTGTAGAATCTTGCAGACTTGTAGCAGATTTATTTAGAAGTATAACATCATCCGCTGCATAAAGCAAAGAGCTGACATAACATCTCCAATCTTGATATCAGGTTTAATAACACCTTCCTTCATAATGTAATCCATGTAGATAATGAATAACAGAGGGGATAATGTACATCATTGTCTGACAGCAGATTTAATATCAAAGCATCTTCCTTTACTTCTTTCAATTCTAACTGGTGACACTTTCAACTCAAATAAAGACTAAGTAATGCTTGATGTAATGTCCAATTGACACTGTACAACTGTAGCAAATTGAATGGCTTTTCTGTTGGCACCTTATCATGTGACTTCCATTTTACAAAACTTATTTGTAGAAATGGAAGTCATATGATGTTTGTTTACGATATTTGTTATATTCCCATAATTTCTGAAGTATTTGTAATAAAGTTAAAAATCTTGAGAGCTTCTATTTCCCACTTGTTTTTCACCAACTTTTCTTCTACAATCCTTCTCAACTGTTTCTTAAATATAATTGCATAAATCTTAGAGGGAACATTCAGTAGAGACACACCTCTGTAATTCTCACATTCAGTGTTATCATCATCATACATATCAAGAATTTAGGCCTAGTATGGCTTCCGGTCTTAGAAGTTATCGTTGAATCGTTTAAGAGGACGTCCTGGTTTTCTTTTTCCTAATGGCTTGTACTTTAAGGCTTGTTTTGGTAATCATTCTGTTTTCATTCTTTGAATGTGATCCATCCATCTATGTTTATATTTTTTAATTTTTTCAATTACTGATTCTTGCTTTAATTCTTTCATAATATCTTCGTTTCTTTTGTGATCAAATAGGGTATACTTTGCAGTTTTTCTCATAAACTTCATTTCTGCTGTTGTTAATCTTTGTATTTTTGTTTTATTGTCCAGATTTCGCTTCCATACATTAAGACTGGTAGGGCTAATGTATTGTATACTTTTAGCCTGTTTTGTTTTTGAACTAGGTTTGGTTTAAATATAGAGTTAATTACTCCTGTTATTTTTAGATATTTTGCAATTTTTATGTTTATATCTTTTTCATTTTCATAAGTGATCATACATCCTAGGTAGTTAAATGAATTAACCTGTTCTAAGATCTTGTTATCTATTACTATTTTAGTTCTTGCTGGATCTTGTCCATTAAAGGCCATAGTTTTTGATTTTTCCATTGATATTATCATACCATAATCTTTGGATATCTCATTTAGATTTAAAATAACTTTCTGTAAGCTATCTTCAGAATTTGTAATTATTATTTGGTCATCTGCAAAGAGAAGAGTGTTTAAGTGAACTCTAGGTGAAAGTTTAATTCCTTGATGTAAATTTTTACTCCATTTTATTATTATTTCATTTAAGTAGATATTAAAAAGAGTTGCTGAGAGGAGACATCCCTGTCAGACCCCTTGGTTTATCTCTCTTGTATATGATAGCTCATGATTTAATCTTATTTGTTATTTGATTATTTTCATATATATTTGTGACAGCTTTTAGGATATTATTTGGTATTTGTCTTTCTTTTAATATGTTAAATAATATGTTTCTTTTAACTTTGTCAAATGCTTTTTCAAAGTCAATAAATGCAATATGTGTTTCTAAATTATATTCTCTTCTTTTCTCTATTATTAATTTTAGGCAGAAGGATGGGTCTATACATGATTGTCTTTTCTAAATCCATTTTGTACCTCTAGAATAAAGTTTTTGGAATATTTCATTAGTTTGTTATTTAAGAGTCTGCTGTATATTTTGTAACATGAATTTAGTATACTGATACCTCAATAGTTTTTAGGGTCATCTCTATTACCTTTCTTAAAGATAGGAATCACAATTGCTTTTTTCCATTCTATTGGGTGGTTACCAGTTGAGTAAATTTTATTTAAAAATAATAAGAGTCTTCCTTTGAATCTTGTTCCTGCATATTTATATAGTTCTGAACCTAGCTTATCTTCTCCAGGTGATTTTCCGTTTCTTGTTTTTTCAGGCTGATTTCTAATTCTTCTTCAGTTATTTCCTTTTCATTTTCGTTAATTGTTTGCCAGTTGTCTTTTTTAAAATATTTGTCTGTCCACAGTTCTGTGTAGTAATTTAGAAATTCTAATTTCAATTCAGTGTTTAATTTTCTTTGGTATCTGCATTTAGGTGTTTCAAAATCTTATATACATTGGGTCTTATTTTATATAAATCATGTTCTAAATTAGAAACAAATTTATTCCATGATTCTCTGTCTTTTTCTGACTTCTCTTTTTGCTATGGCTCTTATTCTTTTATATTCTATTTCATCTTCTAATCTTTTACTGCTTAACCATTTGTGATAAGCTTCTTTTTTCTTTTTGATTATTTCTTTGATTGTATCATCCCAGATCTTCAGTTTTTTTCTTTTATTGAATTTTTTGGTCTTTCCTAGGCTTTCATTTGCTGCTGCATTTAGTATCATTTTTATATTAAGCCATTCTATTTCATTTCTTCATTTTGTTTTATTTTATCTAGATACTGGTTAATTCTTTGTTCATATAGCCATTGTACATTTGTGTCATTCAATAGTCTAGTATTATAAACAAATGTTTCAATTGTTCTTTCTGTTCTTGTTACTTGTAGCCATTTAGGTGGTAATCTTAATTTTATTTTAACAAGCAAGTGGTCACTGCTTATTTCATATCCTCTGTGATCTCTAACATCTAGAGAAAATTTTTATGTCTTTTCATTTAATATGAAGTAATCTAATATTGATTTCCATCCTCTTGCTGCCCAAGTATATTTATGTATGTCTTTATGTTTATAGAAGGAATTCATTATTTTTAGGTTATTATAAACTACAAAGTCAATCAATTTTTTACCATTTCTGTTTAGAGTGTGTTCTCCATGTATTCCTATATTATTATTAATTTTCATGTTTCCAATTCTTGCATTTAAGTCTCCTGCTAAAATTCTTTAATAATTTTTATTTATTTTATTATATATGTTTTGTAGTTGATTATAAAAATCAATATTATCCTGTTCTTTTCCTTCTTCTGGGGCATATAAACCAATTATTGTTAAATAGCCTGTATCTATTTTTATTCTAGCTTCTATTATTCTTTCATTCCATAGTTTATAATGTTTTAACTGTTTTGAAAGGGAGTTATGAATCCAAATCATGACTCCTGCTTGAGCTATTTGGTCTCTATCGACTCCACTGTATATCACATTAAAATTTTCAGTTCTCATAGTTCCTTTTAATTTCTTTTTTGTTTCAGTGATTACTGCTATTTTAAAATTTCTTTCATTTAATAACTGGTCTAATTCTATTTCTTTATATGCTATTCCTCTTACATTCCAGTGTGCTATGTGTATTATATTTTGTCGTTTCCATTTTCGTTTTCCCTTTTCCATTCCAGGGTCGTTTCCCATAGATTCAATCCGATTATATTTTTCTGTCAGCTTACAAGTATTCAATGTTACAACATTCAGTGTTATTTCTCTGTTTATATATGGGTACTATGAGAGCTCTACCCCAGTCATCTGGAATTTGTACCTCTGTTCAGGCTTTCTATACTATGTAGTGCAGCCACTGTAAGAATTTCCATATTTGAGCATTTCTGGTTGAATCTGCTCCAACCATCCTTCCACATTTCAGGCTTTTTTTCTACTTCATGTATGGATATGTATACCTGATTGCATATGTGTTGAGTGTTTTTTTTTCAACTGTGCTGTCACTGATTGTTTCGTCAACGAACTGTTGGAATTCCTCCAAACATTAAGTATATATTTTTCACAAATGCTCATGTCACCTTTAATTCCTTTTACAGCACTTTCTGTCATTTCTGAGCTTTTTCAACAGCCTCCATAATACTTTGTCATATTCTTGATATTTATTTTCTATGTTCTTAGGAAAGACTTCCCATGACTTTTGTTTAGTTAGTTTTACAGTGTTTAGCTTTCTACATTATTCTGTATTCTCTAAGAGCACAAGCTGATTTATTAGCAGGACCTTTTGACATTCTTTGTTAATTTCCTTGAATGCTTCTTGCTTCCTGTGTTCTTCTGTGGAGTTCTCATTTTTCTGAACTTGCACAACAACCATATCACATGCCTCTCTGGGCTGAATCAATGAATGTTTACTTCAGAATTTGCCACTGAACTACCACAGTTTGTTATTTGTTCTCCAACTCTTTCATTTTTTCTTCAATAATATTTGTGTAGTTTTTTCTACCATTCAAATCTGAGAGCTGCTCAACTTTTACTCACTTTAAAACTTTTTCAATATGAAATTCAATTTTATCCTGCTCAAGACTAAATGGTTTATCACTTCCAATTTCAAATCCTCTGTACACTCTGGTCCTGCACCTATGAGAAAACAGCACTATCAACAACAACATAGTCAGTGAGACTTTTCCCGTTCCTTACCTCTGCTGTCCATGTGAATTTGTGCAAATTTTTATGTTGGAAAATTGTGTTAGTAATAACAAGTACATGGCATGAGCAGAAATCCAACAGGTATTTTTCATTATTATTAGCTATGCTTCTCCAAATTTTTCGAAAATATTTTTGCGTGTCTGACATCGTTTGCTACTCTGCTATTTAGTTTCCCAAAAAGGACCAACCAACTTTTTGACTTTTTTCTTTGTGTAAGCTACTTTCTCTAAAGCCTCAAAAAAATCCTCCACTTTTATCCTACTTTTACCATAAATAATACTTTTATGCATATTTTAAAAACTGCAGAAGCAGGAAGTGATTATCAGGGCTGAGAAGAGAAAGAAGGTGATCTGAAATAATAATGAAGACCAAGTGAACTAACCATGAAAAAAAGTTTAGGAAAAAATTATGTATAGAAACTAAATGATCAGGGGAACACATAATGAAAGTGTAACAAAATCGCATTTCACTTTTGCAAAATTTTTCAATATTAGTCATACCATCCAGAATGAAAAAGGTAAGGTAAAACAACTAATTATTGTCTTGGTTAACACAAATGGTTTGAGAGGTGAAGAGTATTCTATGAAGGAGGATATAAAGGAGTTGTTAGAAACCAAACTGAAGAGTGAAAACGTGAAGATTGTAAAATCTCCTGCCATGCAATGATAGAGGTGAACTTAGGAGAGAAATGGAAGTAAATGAATATGCAGGTTGTGTAGAAGTAGCGATGTAGGATTTGTGGGAAAACTATGTAGACTGTTCAATAAGTTATAAGACTATATTTATACAGAAAACAGTTTACCTTTAATCGTCATCAGTTACATGGTCTTTTTCGAAGTAACTACTGTGAGAAGCGATGCATTTGTCCCAACGTTGCGTCCACTTCTTAAACACATGTGAAAGTTCTTTATTTGAGAGTTCTTTCAAAACCACCTCCGCAGCTTTTACACATGCTTTGTTGCTTTCGAAATGACGGCCTCTTAGTGGTTTCTTGAGCTGAGGAAACAGCCAGGAATCGCACCGTGTGAGATGAGATCAGGAATGTATCGCGGGTGTGTGATAGGATATCTATGTTGTTCTTCTGCAAAACGTCCACTACACAACTAGCAATATGTGACCTTGCATTATCGTGGTGCAATAAGAAGCCATTCTTCAGCAATGGACGCTTCCTTTTGATGTGCTGTACCATTGACCATAAAACATCCGCATAGTATGAGCCGTTTAGTATTCCCAGGTTCCACAGTGTGTTGGTAAACAATGCCTTCATAGTCAAAAAACATTATGATCATAACTTTACCAGCCGATTTTACAGTTTTTGCTTTATTGGGGGTAGGCGAAGACGGATGCTTCCATTCACTGCTTTGTTGTTTCATTGTAGGGGCATACTGATACAACCAAGCTTCATCTGCTGCAATGATGCATTTTAAGAAGTTGTCGCCTTCTTGTTCCAGTCGTTCTTTCCATTCTGTGCACATATCCACTGAATGCTGCATTTGCTCCCATGTCAAGAGTTTGGGAATCGATCAGGCACAAACACGTTTCAGTACCAAATGTTCAGCCATGATTGAGTGAACACTTCCCACAGAAATAATCAGGACAAGATGCAGATGGTATACCGTAATTCTGCGATCCTCCTTGATGATAATTGCTGCTGTGTTGATCATTGTCCCTGTGATGGACGTTGAAGGTCTTCCTGGGGGGGGGGGGGGGTGGGGGGGGGGGGGGGTGGGGGGGGGGGGGGGTGGGGGGGGGGGGGGGTGGGGGGGGGGGGGGGTGGGGGGGGGGGGGGGTGGGGGGGGGGGGGGGTGGGGGGGGGGGGGGGTGGGGGGGGGGGGGGGTGGGGGGGGGGGGGGGTGGGGGGGGGGGGGGGTGGGGGGGGGGGGGGGTGGGGGGGGGGGGGGGTGGGGGGGGGGGGGGGTGGGGGGGGGGGGGGGTGGGGGGGGGGGGGGGTGGGGGGGGGGGGGGGTGGGGGGGGGGGGGGGTGGGGGGGGGGGGGGGTGGGGGGGGGGGGGGGTGGGGGGGGGGGGGGGTGGGGGGGGGGGGGGGTGGGGGGGGGGGGGGGTGGGGGGGGGGGGGGGTGGGGGGGGGGGGGGGTGGGGGGGGGGGGGGGTGGGGGGGGGGGGGGGTGGGGGGGGGGGGGGGTGGGGGGGGGGGGGGGTGGGGGGGGGGGGGGGTGGGGGGGGGGGGGGGTGGGAAAGGCATCAGTAGCTATCCATATACCCTGATGATAGATGACAACGATTGCAGCTTACTCTTCTTTGCCAAACCATAGACTTGAGATGTATAATCCAGCTTTGTATAAGCATACAATAAAGACACTGATTGGTACTAAATGGGATACTGAAGATTATTCAGCACCCCATTCTGTAGATGATAGAGTGAAGAAGATTCAGTGCTCTCTTGTACCTTTCTCAATGTTGAAAAAAGTGTGGTAAAAAATGTAAATTTTCTATAAACTGAATCGTTTTACATTTTTAGCATTTTTGTTAGGGGTATACAGAGTTTTTCTGCTGAAAAACCTGAATCCAATAATAACAGTGCAATTGATCATATCTTTGCTTGTGCCCTTATTAAAGGAATTCAGGTTTTAGCAGAAAAATACTCTGTATACCTCTGCTGAAAATGCTCTATCTTCATGTTACAAGAGTAACAGTAAATTGAAAAACCTCATCAACATATAGAGCATTGCCTACAGTTTGATGAAGTTCTTTAGTGATTTTTAGTGATTGAATTAACTTTGATAGCCAACAGAACCACATTTAAGAGAACATTGGGAACACCCTGTTCTTCAAGATATTTCCAATTTAGGACGGTATGGTATCCGTACAAATGCAGGACAAATGCAGGACGGTATCCTCTGAGACCTTAGTTATAACTTAAATCTCAGAGGTCTCTTAATATACCTTATATCTACCCTATCATAACCTTTTCCCATGTCAAAGAGTATTCAGATCAGATGTGCTTGTTTGTAGAATGTATCACTTATACAAATATATAAATGAGCCAATGGACCAAATTCAAATGATGTATACAAAAGCACATTGGGTATTCAATGGAAGATTGTTGCTTTCTAAATACCTGAGAAATCTATTGTCAACCATTTTCTCTTATATCATATAAAAGCAGCTGGTCAGATAATTGTTTGCTTGTGTTGCATTCTTTCCTGGGTTTTGGATACCAATGACAACCGACTTATGTCAAGAATCTGGAAACTTTTCTTCTATAATATAATTAGAGAACAACATCCATAGAAAATATTTTACAATTTCATAATGGATGTCATCAGAACCGACCACACTAGGGTGAAAAAAATCTTTTTTTACTCCTTAACATATTGCTGTTTTGTACTTAATTTTATTTATATGAGTACTCTTTGCAGTCAAATAACTCCATGGGTCACCCACTATATCCATTAACATAATGCATATCATATATCTTAAACCTATTCACTGTTCGGGTGCTCACAACCACCTCTGGCAATCCATTTCACTCATTTACCACTCTATAAATAAAGAACCTAGTCTGCACATCCTCACTAACCACACTCTTAAACCCTTTCTGAATATGGCCCAGTATTTTCCCCATACTTCCCATGTTTTGAAATTTTTCTTACGTCTCAATCTTTGGAACCATATAGTAGTTCTCCAGCATCGAAATAATGTTCTGAGTTATTTTGCCAACTCTTGTTATATATCTTCCGAATTTCAAATCTTTATCCACCATCACCCCAGATCACCAGCCTCATGAATTTCCTTTGAACTAGTACCATCAGCATGATGCAAAGTGTAATCTTTTCATTCTGATGTGTATTACCTTACATTTACATTGAATTGCTAATTTGCTAATTGCTAATTTCTTTAAATCATCCTGTAAGATATCTGCATCACCTTTATTCCACTCAACTGTTGCACTCAACAGTGTTGCATTATCAGCAAAAAACAATTACTACCCCTCAAATCTTCCACTATAGCATTGTTCATATAGATTTGAAACTTTGGAAACTACACCCAGCTTTTCATGATCATTCCTGCTCTCATGCCTTGTCTATCTCAGGGATGGCTATTTGCACACAGTCATTCCTGAACTCATACTCATTTGTCCCAGGTATGGCTAAACACATGCTTGATTGCCCTCCTCCTGCGCATTATCTGTAGTTTGCTGATTTTGCACTTCCATACTCATTGAACAATATTTTCGATGCACCTCAATCCACAATCATTTAAATGCATGTACAGGTCCTTATGTTGGTAAAATTGACTCCACATATCTATAAACTGCAAAGCATTCCTCGTGCACAATCTCCTCATTTTCTATCATGCTCCTTTTTCTCAATTCTGTACTATCATATTGAGGTAGCAGACTCATCATCTTTACTTTCTTGCTCTTCATTTTAGCTTCTTTTAACAACTCCCATATCATTTCTCATTGCACATTTCTGAACTTTGAAATCATTTGTGCCTCCATTTATTCTGAAACTTAAAGTTCCCTAACCATCTTTTTCTTTGCACCTGGAAATCATGCTTTGTAACTTTCTTATTAAGTGTACCTCTTAATATCAAATCTCTATGCAATGCTATTTCTTTTCTCCTAGTTTCTCACACTTTTATGCCTTCCATTCACTGTTTCTTTCATTCAATTGCCATCGTACAGAAGGATGGATTCTTCTGTACTACACTAATTTTTTCTTCAGTTGCTTGAGCTGATGTTTATTCCTGTGAAGGAATCTGCATTTGTGTGCAATTTCTCTTCCTGCTGGCATCTCCTCAACATTATAATTTCTGCCACTTCTTTTGAACCGTTATTCATATTTGATGCGCTATTATTTTCTGCTCTCCACATTCTCTACAACACTTCTACAATCCTGCGTGATTTTTATATCCTCACTTATTTCTATCACTCGTGACACGAGGTCTCCATTTCAGACAAATCTCCATTCCATTCTCCTCAACAAATACATCAAACACACATTAAATTGCACTAAATCACACTTTAATATCAATGTCTTAGTCACCATTTTTCTTATATGCATCAGTCCGATAAAAAATCAGTGATATAACATTTTTGAAACAATATAATAATAATAATAATAATAATGTTCACAACTAAACAAAACACTCACAAGTAAACAAATACCACCAATTTCATTTGATAATGTTGTCAATATCTAATACAAGATCACTTATATGAGCAAAATGTGTATGGTAGCTATTACTGAAGGAATGTTTGTAACCTCTGTGGTTAAGTAAAATGTGTCGTAGATAGTTTTTTGACAGTTTCATAAAGCATGCCTTGGCTCAAGCACATTTAACACGTTCATTGCCAATCACACGCTATTGTGCGATGCGAGTTCTCACCAAACGGCCGATCACGCGTTATCGCGTGGACGTCGCTAACTAAATAAAAAAATAAAAAAATTTACAAGATATACTAATGATAACACTTATCCATTTGGGTTCGCATTGCCCCACAATGTTAGGTAATCCATATAAGAGGAACTTTTGACAGGTGTATTGATCTCTAACTCCCTTTTTCTATTCCCATAAGTGTTTTGTTCTGTTCTTATTTTTTGTTATTCTTTTTCATCTCCACTTCTGACATGTACAAGAATAAGCTGGATAGTCTCCCTGACATTTGATATATCTGGCAATATTTGCAGTGCAAGGTTTGTTATGCTCTTTACTATCATATCAGGCACAGGTTGTACAGCCAGGGCAGGCAGTTTGTGCATATCCATATGTAAAGCCTATAGATAAAGGAAGTTAGGGAAGCTATAAGTATGCAGAAGTAAGAAGCGGGCGATTTGTTTTAGATGGTACAAGTGATTTGAAATGTAAGAAATATGCAATGAGAGAAGATATGAAAGTTGTTTAAAAATGAAGACTAAGAAAATAAAGCCAAGTCTGATAGACAGAACAGATGGGACATGACTTATAAAATTGCAAGTGAAAATTTTTAACATATCACAAATAGAGGTTGTGCAAAGTGTTGTTAGTATAAATGTGCAGACCAGATGTTTGCTTGCAGTTTGGTGAATAAGTGGAATGAATTCAAGGAGAGTTATGATAGGATTCGTTTCTATAATGGTTAATTTGGTCTCATAGGATAAGACTGCAATTCATGGAGATGCTTTAAAATAATATTTCTAACATTTGAAACATCTTAGTGGATTACAAATGTATAGTCTAACAGCAGAGCTAAAATTTTGTGTGCGTTAAAAGTGGTGTAGGCTTAAGTGTATCACAAGTATATCTTGTTCAGGAACATCAAGGTGATTCTATTCTGAAATCACTCATCTAGATAAAATGAGTGTTTTATGAGGTGTTACTACAATTATGTTGAAATTGACACCTTTCTGCAAGGATATCACCAGAATATAGTTTCTTAACTGTTTTAGAGAACACTCCAGTCCTAAACCTTTTTGAATAAAGAAGGGTGATATTTTCCCTATTGGCTTTTCAACAATTGCATGGATGGATCAGAATAACTGGTCCATTTATAATAGTATCACATATCTTTTGTACTTGTGTTACCAACTGATGTATCTTTAGTATCAGTAATTGGTGGGGACTTTGTTTACAGTTCTGAAACATTTAAAGGAGAATTCATGACCAAGGTGTTTTTTCCTTTGACAACAGATGCTATACCACCTCTACAACAAGTCGTTAGTTACCGACCTCGTGCTATGAGGTGAGTAACTTACTGAAATGCTGTTGAATCCTGGAAAGGCCTTTGGTCCTGGAAATCCAAAGATATGCAATCTCCCTTTCTGGGTGACCACTGGTAGTACTGAATGGCAAACATAGTATTAGGGTGTTGGTTCCCAGTGATGGTGGTCTTGAAGAAAGAATAGTAAAAGCCTCAGAATTGTACCAGAACCATTACTGGGATGACCCCTCCCTTTGCCATAAACAAGTGCTCCATGGTAGGAAGGCAGGGCAGCTCACAAATGTGCAGTGTGTTAAAATGCAATCTGACATCCTGCTGTTGCCACTAATGTTAATATTGATTACTGGTTTCATTTTTCACCTAAAAGACTGTGGATTTGAAGTCTGTGTAAGCCAGTAGTCTGTGAATGCTTTTAATGTGCAAACTTTCATTTACTGTGTAGGAAAATCACTTTGATTATTGAAGGTCCAAAATGAAATGTTTGGAAAATTCTTCAGAGCATGATTTTTTCTCACTCCTTACTCCACAAGTTTGAGATGTTTTCATTTCTTGCTTAGGAAACTATTTCTTACAAAGTTATAAATCCTATCTCAATTTAAAATCTTCCCAATTTTAGAATACTTTCTCTGCTTTCTGTGTTGATCCATATGGAATATAAAATCCTTTTAAAAATTCTTGATTGTCTCCAAAAGTAAGCAATCTATGTAACACCACTTATTTCTCAATATATTGAGTTATCCTAGATGTTCTGTGTTTACCTCTGCCTT
Source organism: Typopeltis vanoorti (assembly GCF_054136105.1). Classification (NCBI taxonomy): domain Eukaryota; kingdom Metazoa; phylum Arthropoda; class Arachnida; order Uropygi; family Thelyphonidae; genus Typopeltis; species Typopeltis vanoorti. Next base: position 29,550 of record NC_143556.1, on the reverse strand, counting down.
TTGTATAGGTATTTTCATAAACTAGTTCAACTATTCCTCCACTTTCCTTTCAAATCAACAAGAACTTACCAACAACAGTCAGTTTTCAAATCCACCATTTCTTGCTTTCTTTCATTTGGTCTGCTTGTCTTCCTGAAACTTTGATCTGTTCAATAGTTGTTACCTTCAGCTGTTTAAGAAAAACAAAGATTATTTTCTACCACTACTGCTCATAGTGCTGATGACCTTCTCCTTAAAACCCTACAACCCTGCTGGGTTTTAAGGAGAGTGGTTTTCCAAGCAGTATTGGCAATTTAGGCTTGTTATCACACACAATATTGGTCCAAGTTCACCTGTTGATTTGTTCATTGGTTCAGAAGGGTATTACAAAACTGTACAAAATCTAACCTCATATAACTGCTACAGTCTGGTCATCTCTTCGAACTGGTTTCCTGATGATTAGCAAGTACCATTTTCTAACCCAATCCTTTCTTTCATAGTCACCAGGTGATCAAATATTCATTATAATAAATTATGGACACAACCACTGTGTTAAAGTAACAAATAATTTATTAGATTTCTTTATAGTTTATTATACTGAATTTCCAACACAAGTTATTCAGTTTTCCAGTAATTTGGATTAACTGCTACTCTGTGCAGCTTTTGACCTATTTAAAGAACAGGTCTATAAGGTTTTTATCATGCTGAATAATAAATTGCATATAATTGTCTATACTTATATAGAATATGCATCATAAATTAAAGATGCCAAGAGGTTTTATTCTTGGTCTCCTCCTTTATCTAAGTGTAATCAAACAAAGAGTGTGAGCCAAGTAACTTCACTACTAGGCTACTTGTGTATCGAGACCATGGAGGCTCAGCTTTAAAGTACACTGGTTTTATTATTAAGAAAAAATACATAATAAATGACTGGTGTTTTTGTACTTAGTATTTGATTGTCAGGTAATTAATCCCAACACTTGTCATAACTGTTGGATCCCTTCTCTTAGGTCAAGTGTATAGCATAAGGATATACAGGAGGTCCTCGAGTTACATCAGAGAAACGTTCCTATGAACCGACACACGGCAATTTTCGATGCAAACTGGAATTACCATAGCCTAACCGAACCTAAAAACCCTAGTCATACATATCAAGAAACAGAACTAGACCATAAAAAATTAAAGGGAGACCATAAATATAACTAACAGTCCAGTTTCCCAGCATTAAACAAGCAACTGCATTCCTTGTTATAGAGAACCGAGACTCAGTTTAGTGAGATAATCTGTTTAAGTGTTTTCTACAGCGTGAAAGATTATCTCACCTTCTAAAAGACAGAATAGCCAAATTTCACCTTCCATGTTCATTCAACATGTTCTTTCAACAGGTATACTTAATTCTATCCAGATTTAACTGGATGTATATATACGTCCTGACAGGTTTGGGAGGTTAATCAACCACAGTTAAAATCTGCAATAAGATGTTATTCAGTAGAATAGAACCTTAGTTAACAAGACATTTAAGGAAACACCAAGCTGGATTTCTAAAAAAATTATGTACAAATACAACAGATACATTACATCAGAAGATTCATAGCAGGTTCACATGATAAGAACTTACCACTCATTTTAACCTTTATGGACTTCAAAAAAATCCTTTCACCCCATAAATAGAGAAGCAATGTCTAAAATATTCAGCTTCTATGGTCTATCCTGAAAAGTCATAAAAGCAATTTCAATGCCTTATAAAAATTACATTGCTACAGTAATTTTAAAAACAGAAATATCTGGATCCTTTCCAGTGAAAACAGGAATCCTACAAGGTGATGTAGTAATTAATTAATCCACTAAGTGTGCACTAAGTGAAATTGCGTTCAAATACAACAAACAATAAGAATAATTATAATTCATCCATCAGCAAGCATAAATTTGGAAAAAAATTATAAAATAAGCTTTTTTTAGAGGATAAAATCATCAAACTTAATAAAATCAATTCTTAAATTTGTGTTTAATGCTTAAACACTCCATAGAGCTACTTTTAAAAAAAATTAAGTAAAGACGTTTCGATTGTGTAGGACTTTCATCTTGTCGTGCAATTTGCAAATGCTGCTGATCCTTTTCTCAAGATTTTGGTGGACTTCAAAGCTTCATTCCATATCAGGATCAACACCAAGTAAAATTTCCTTAGTATACTCAACATGATTGAAAACTAGCTCAAGTTCTTTTTCAGTTAGATTCTTAGTAATAACATTCTCTTCTTGTTCACACTCCTTAACTTTTTCATATGCACATTGTTTTCTAGTTAAAGGAGATCATTCTCATTTAACTGTTTTGAATGGCAATCGAGCAACTTCAACACATCTTTATTATTCAGTTCATTAAATCCAAGTTCGTTTCCATGCCTGCGGATTTTTTCAATAATGTTACATTTTGGATTATGAGCATGATAAACTAACATAGGCTTTAGTTTAAAGCTTATGCATTGCCTCTTAATAATTACCTAATATAAAAATAAATTGATCTTTAGGTACTCTCTATCCTAGTTGAGTTGCTTCACTTTTAGTTAGGAAATTTTTTTCAGCATATGCTTCCAAAAGAAACCAATTCAGTTGACTTTCAGTAATCGCTAATCATCATAATCACCCTCCTGAATTTTTCTTTGCAATTCTCCAGAAAACTTGACCACAGAATCTTTATCAGCACTAGCAGATTCCCAAGTTATTCTTACATTATATTTGATTTTTAAAATGGTCAGACCTTCCTAAACTTGGAGTAAAGCTTTTACATTCCTCTTGAAATTTGGTCTCTTTAAATTAGGTAAAAATATTGAGGGCTTCTGAAGATTCCTTATTCTAAGAGGTTGCTACAGCTTCTTCTAGCAGTAGCAACTTCCTTGTTCTTTTTATTCTTTACTCTTATTTAATGTAGTCCAAACTCTATCACTGTGTCCCAGGTCTCCCAAAGTCATTGTGTTAGTAGTGCCACTTTCATATCTCTTAATGACTTTCCAGATTTTCTGCTTGCTACAGATTGGCAAAAAAAAATTTTGCATAATAAAAAAACCACATTATTAATTAAAAGTTATTAATCACTCGATTAAAGTGAGAAATAGTATTATTCCACTCCATCACGCTAACTGATTATTGCACATATCGAATTCAGGTTATACGAGGTTTTCCTGTAAATCTTCCAAAAGAACACAGATAATCTTGGTTTTAATTCACCCACACCATGCGTATAACTAATCTTAGCTTTTCTGGCAATGTAATTTTCATACAGAACTATCCAGTGTGCAAAATCATTTGTCTACTAGGACATATATGTATTGGTCTAAAGATCAACATCCAAAATTCAAAGTATTCTCAATAGGTTATGAAAACCTTATACTTCATGTCAACAATAAATCTTTAGAAAGAGTTTCAGTACCTTAAATCGTACATCAGATTACGTTTTGCAATTCAGCAATATTAGAAAGAGTAAACAGCTGGCTGTAGTCTTCCATAACAAACTATACCATCTGGCAATTATCATTAAGACAAAATTAAGACTATAAATATGTATGGATATGGAAAATATAAATAAATGTTTGTGCAACCTTTCAGGAATAAAATCTATTTTAAAACAAGTTTTTCAACACAAGGAAGCCATTCTGCTGCTAACTCCAATAAACATAACACATAAAACGAAATTCGGTGCATAAAGTCTTTTTATTTCCAGGTAAGCAACATACATTCAATGAACAAAATATTACAGATACTTAATAGCATTTCAGTCTGCCTCTAGTGCAAATAACAAATGGTAATTTCTGAGGCATTTACTCCACCATATGCTGGAGGTAATTCCTGCTATGTCTGCTGCAGCATTTCGACAACTGCACCTTAGATGTCAGTACTAGATATATGGATCTCACGTTTGTGTCTTCTATATCATGCTCTGTTTCTTCCACAAGATTCAATCTGATTTCAATCCAGGGGTCACCGGATGGCCGCAATATCATACAAGTGTTCCTCAAACCATCCGTGAATGGTTGCAGAACAGTCATTTGAATTTGAGACCTGGTGGGGGTGTTGCATTAACCTGTTCAAACACACCATTGGCTGTCGGATGCACAACGGACATAAACATGTGTAAATGACCAGCCTGCACATTACGGTAGAAGGCAGCATTTAAGTATCTCTCCAAACACACTAAGGAACCTAATGTGCCACATGAGGTTTCACAAACCATCACAGATCCACCAACCTCCTTGAACACAGCTCACCTAGCATGACAGGGCCCAGATCTCATGCTCTCAATGTGACACTTACACCTTCCCATCAGCTCAGTGCAGCTGATAATGGATTCATCAAAACATACAAATCTGGTTGACTCTTTAGAGGTCCAGTTTTTGTAGTCTGGACATTAGACAAGGCACAATGGCTAATGACAAGCTGTCCACAGTGATTCATGATTAAGGTGTTGGCTCATGTAACCCATTTAGGATATGCAGAACAGTTTGCGCTCTGCAGCTTGGATCTCTAAAATTGAAACTAGATGTGTTTTTGTGTGCTGCCATTGCCCTGCAGTTGTCTGTAAGAGCCTGGATAGATCAATCCTTATCATCAATGGTGTGTGGCCAAACACCACTCACTTGATGGGCACTTGTATATATATGTTGATGTGGTAAACCATTGATATGGTAGCACGAGTACCCACGGATGCTTACCACTTCGGAAGTAGAATGAACTGATTGTCTTGTGCTGAAAATACATCTAAAATTCCTAAGATTGCCACATTTACTAATGTTTGTCAGTTGCAATACAATGTTGGTAAGCCACCCATGATGAGTGCCTGTTTATCATCTTCATTTTGTTTGGTGTGTTTCACACTGTGCAAGGGAATGCCAGTATCAATTTCTCTATACCACTAACTAATGTTTTGTCCATTGAGTATATTTAATTAAAATCAGAAATATCGCGATATTTTATTTCCTATTATTGCTGCCTTTTTTCTGATGTGCCTGTTGAAATATTCCATTTCATTAATGATTTTCATTAGAATGTCCCTTTTGCCAGAAAACGTTTGCTGATCTCCCGCTCCACACTTTTAATCTATTTCTTTCTGTCAGTTTCTTAGTAAAAACTGCATTTATCAGCAGTAATGCCATGTTTTTTTTATTTTTTAAAAATCTGAAGTAGTCATTTAATCCTATCTAAAGCAGTAGACCATATTGGTTACTGTTAACATTCTTTGCATTTTAATATTATCTACAAATTTTGATGAGTATTAATCTGTGACCAAAAGAAAAACATAAGAAAAGCAATCTTTCTGTATTGGTGGTGGAAGTGAATGGAATATTCTTTTGTTTATGTGATAAACCAAATCATATACTGTATTTTACTATACTGCTATTTAGAATATTTAAACGAATTTAGTAGTTTTTGCCTATTTCTTTATATTCTCAGCAATCATGTTCTTAAGGTATAGAATTAAACCAGCATGTCTTTCTTTTTAGGATAAACATGAAGCATTATGAAGAATAACTTGTGCGATAATTTCATTTAGATCTAATGATGTAACATCAGCTATGGAAGCTTTAACCACAAAAGATGGATTTTCTGCCATGGAAATTACTGAATCAAATTTTTCATGTGAATCTGGTAATGGTTATGATGGAAAAGTAAAATGAAAAATATCTTTTTCAAACTGAAATAAAACATAAAACCACTTCTCTCAGGAGTGCAATATTGGGTCAAACTCTTGCTGAATTTTTGGCCTTTCAGTAAGGTGAGTAACTGCTTTATTTCTCATTATTTATTTTATTTTTTATTTTATATCTGGTTAGTAAATTATTAGTGAAATAAGTGTTAACATTTATTTTTTAAACAATGTTACACATTTTTAATTATCTGGCTTACTTAAACTTAACTCACTTATCTAACCCTTTGGTGAAGTCATGTAGTGTCATACTCTAAAAGAAAATTTTATCATTCCACTTCTATTCCTATTCATAACTGATTTAAGCAGATGTTTTCTTCAAGCTGAGTTTTATTTTAGATGTAGGGCCAAACCTCCAGGTGCATTACCATCTTCTGAAACCAGCTATCAGTTGTAATGCAAATTTATCTGTAAATTGTGTGTTTTTGTGTTTTCCTGGGTAGGCTTCCTGGTTGCAGTACAAAATCCCTGAGCTGAGAAAAAATCCAAACACGTTCTTGTCAGGAGCCTAATTAACCTTTATAAAACCTTGATATAATATCTTCTCTTTCCAGACAGTAATTAATTAATATAGGAGTGAGTTATGGAGGGTCATTACTAAACAAATTGCTTATTCTAAAAACTTTAAAATAAATATGCAACAGCTTTAAGTCAGTTTGGTTTATTACAGATCATTGCTGGAACCTTCTGGCATATAGCAGCAAACATCCATATAATTTGTCTCATTGACCTTGATTTCATATCAGAAGGATTTAAGTGAACAGACTCTCCCTTGCCTATTCTTTTTGGATGCACTTCATCTAGATATCATCAGCATTACCTCTCACCCCATCATATCTTCTCTGAAAGTACAGAACCCTTCACACACTATCCCCCTGAACTACATCATTTGATGTTAGCCAAATTTCGCTAATGTCTCTAACTTTTGGTGAGATTGCACCAACCAACCAAACACTCTTCCTTGTTCTTGATACCTCTCTATTAGTGTATAGAAACTGAAGGCATCCATTTAAGACCCCAATTATCCATGTTTCCTGAATTGACTACCCTACTCAATATTTTTGCTTGAGAGACTAGATTCGGTAATTCGTCATTCTCCCACTCACTCATTCACCTCATGGATACCTTCACACAAACTCACCAGCTTCCATATTTATGGCTTAAGTTTTCTGGAATTTGTGCTTCAGAATGCTCACTGAACAAACTGTTCTATCTATATATATATACCTAACAATCTATCAGGTTTCCTCTAGTGATCAAGTTTCCTCTTACTATCGCCATTCTCTTGCTGTTCATACTTGCTCTGTCCAACCATTTGTCACCTCTCAGGTCATTAGTCGGCAACCAAGAGATTAGTTCTTTCCATACCTTTCTGTATCCAAGTGGCATGAATATCGTTAATTTTTGCTACAGGAAACATAATTTGGTACACGTTCATTAAGAACTCCTCTGATCATAGTCTCCTCACATTGTTTTTGTTGTTTACTTGATCTCAATTCTTACCACAAGCCATCTGCTTTATCTTCTCAGCTCTGCTAATCTCTTGCTGCTTCTGCAACGTTTTGAGTTTGAACTCTTTTTCTTTGAAGAATAACATGCATGCTAGCTGTTGCTATATATCCATTTCATTCTTTTGTATTTCCACCACCAACATCTCCATTGAGTCCAAAGACTAATCAAGGGAGGGCACATGCCCTTACAGCTCTCTGTCTTCACTGACTACAATGAATCCCATCTACTGCCCATCACCACCACCACCACCACTAGTATTTTCATAGACCATCACCAACTTCCATGTCTACAGACAGATTTGAATCTGCAGCCTTTTGACTGGAGAGTGCATATGCTAATTGCTAAGCCAACCAGGCTAACTAATGGATTTTTTTGTTATTTCCACCACCTATCTAGTACTTATTCTTGATAAAGCTAATGTAGATAATGATAACATGCAGTTGATTTTCTTTTGTATATTGACTTTCAATTTAAAGTTGCAAAGTGTAAGGTGTTGCACGTTAGATTGGAGATAACATTATATGGCACAAATAATTACTTGGATATTGAGAAACATGCAAACTAGTGAAGATGAGGATATTATTGTCCCTCTTTATAAAGCTAGTTTCAGCAACATCTTGATTACTTGTGTATATTTGGCCACCTCCCTTTCTTTGGGATCAGGGTGTGGTGAAGGGGATTCAGAGAGAAGTGAGTAATCTGGTGATAGATCTGTGGAATTATTGCAATGAGGATTAGTTGAAGATAAGGGGGTTGCAAAATTTAGTTAAGAGGTAGACAAAAGGAGACATGATAGAAATGTGTTAGTCAAATGGGTTCTGAAGGGTTCAAATTGTTCAATAACTTATGAATAGAAGGAGAACTAGAAATCTCTCAAAGTTTTGTAAGAGAGTGTATGTGTGTGGGCTACATATTTCTGGATTACTAGAATTAGTTGAGTGGCATGAATGCATAGAATGAGTTAAGGAGACCTATGATAAATAAAGTGTGTTTATGATTAGTGTCGGTCTCCCACAAGTACTATTTTGACTCCATGGAGATACCTTTGTAATAATAATAATAAAAAAGATGAAACAGTATTTAAACTTTGAGATAAGCATTGGGACAAATACTTACTATTATTAAATTAATGAAAAAATTAAAGCAGATTTAAAGATTTAAACATGAGAGATTATCGAATAGTTTCATTCATAAGTGTGTACTTTAGATTGATACAATAAATACAAATATAAACAGGTATTAGAATGGAGATTTCTAAATAAGCATTTTTTAATTCACTTAACATGAAACACATAGAATTCAGAAATGCTATCACAAATCTGAAAACAAACCCCAACTCAACATCACCAAAGTTAAAGATCGGTACTGTCAATGTAAGAAGCCTGAATGACAAAGAAATGGAGGTAGCTGAGGAATTAGATAAGTACCAGATCAACATAATAGGGGTGACTGAAACAAAAAAGACCAAAACTGGTCTTTTTGGTTTCTGAGCAATAAATACAAAAAATACAAAGGATGTTTCTGAGCAATAAATACAAAATGTTATATTCAGGCAATGACAATCAAGGAAAAGAAGGAGCAGCCATAGTATTCAACACAAAATACAAGGCTAATCTTCTTGAATGGCAGTCAGTCTCAAGTAGAGTGATTTGGGCAAATATGAGAATGGGGAAATGGACAATGAGACTTATTTGTGCCTATGGTCCCACAGAAGGTTATACTAAGGTAGAAGTTGAGGAATGTTTGAGGCTTTAGAAAAAGCAACTGACACAATGAAAAAGGAAAAGGTGGTTCTTGTTGGGGATCTAAAGAGGAGAGTAGGAAATGATTGTGAGACATACAAAAAATTTGGAGAAAAGAGCAAAGCTAATAATAATGGCAAATATCTGTTGGATTTCTGCTCAGAACATGGACTGGTTATTACTAACACCATGTTCCAACATACAAATGGGCACAAATTCACATGGAGAGAAGAGGCTAGGAATAAGAAAAGTCTCATTGACTATGTTATTGTTGATAGTGATGTTTTCTCCCTGGTGCAGGGCACCAGAGTCTATAGAGGATTTGAAATTCGAAGTGATCACTATTTAGTCTTGATAAATAGTGAAATGGTGATAAATAGTATAATAATGGCAAACTCTGAAGAAAACATTGATTGATTCTGCCAGAGAAGCATGTGGTGAGGTTGTCTGCAAGGATAAAAAAATCAGAACTCCCTGGTGGACACAAGAAGTTAAAGAGGCAGTGAAGGAAAAGAAGTATGCATATCAAACAAGCTGACTTATTTCCTGGCAAATAAGTCAGCTTGTGCTCTTAGAGAATATAGAGACAAATGCAAAAATGCTAAATACTGTATAAAATGATCTAAACAAAAGTCATGGGAGGACTTTGGCAAGAATATAGAAAATAAATATCAAGAAGGTGGCAAAATATTCTAGAGGTTGTTGAAGAAGCTAAGGAACGTAGGAAAGAGTGCTGTAAAAGGAGTTAGAGATGACAAAGGTGACATGAAAACAGGAGAAAAAGATATCCTTGAAGTATGGAGTAATTACTTTGAAAAACTGCTAAATGAAACAAGCAATGACGACAGCACAGTGATAAAAACACTGACCAGGCATGCAGGCAGGAATACATATCCATACTTGAAGTAGAAAAATGCATCAAAGGCTTGAAATGTGGAAAGGCAGCTGGAGTAGATGGTATTCGACCAGAAATGCTGAAGAATGGTGGCATAAGAGTCTTACAGTGGCTGCACTGCATAGTTCAGGAAGCATGGACAGACGGACGAATTCCCGATGATTGGAGTAGAGCTCTCATAGTACCCATATATAAAAAGGGAAATAAAACTGAATGTGAGAATTACAGAGGTATTTCCCTACTGAGTGTTCCTAGTAATATTTATGCAAGTATAAATTTATGGGAAACAGTTGAGAAGAATTGTGGAAGAAAAGCTTGGTGAAGAACAAGCTGGATTCAAGCCAAATAGAGGTTGTCAAGATCAGATCTTCACTTTACGACAAATAGTTGAGAAATCATTGGAATATAACAAAGATCTGTATTTAAGTGTTGAAGATCTGGAATAGGTGACAAGGTGCCAATAGAGAAGTTATTCAATATGCTACAGTAATATGGTGTTAATGGGACATTATATCAATCAATACTTAGTCTTTATTTGAGTTGCAAGTGGGCAGTTAGAATTGAAGGAAGTACAGGAAGATGATTTAATGTTAAATCTGGTGTCAGACAAGGATGTACATTATCGCCCCTGTTATTCATTATCTATATGGATCACATTATGAAGGAAAGTGGTATTAAACATGTTATCAAAATTGGAGATGTTAATGTCAGCTCTTTGCTTTATGTGGATGATGTTATACTTTTAAATAAATCCGCGACAAGTCTGCAAGATTCTCTGATTAAATTGAATAGCTGTTGTAATACAAAGTAATAAAAATTAAAAAAATGTTATACAAAGACAATGAAAAAAGGGAGAATCATTGAAAATGTCAACTGTGTTGTTAATGGAGAACCTGTGGAACAAGTAAAACATTTGCTACTTAGGCACGAGTTTTACTGAAGATGGTAAATTAAATATAGAAATAGACAACCGAATCAGCAAGCTGGTATGGTGGGAAATCAATTTAATAAATTCATGTGGAATAAGAGAGAAATTAGTTGGAACACTACATTAGATGAATAAAAGATAGTGTTCAAACCAGTTTTAACCAGTTTTAACCCAGCTCTCAGATCGTATAGATCTGAGAGCTGGAGGTAAACCCCTTGACCAAAGACTGGAGACTGCAGATATGAGAGTTCACAGAAAGATTATAGGTGTGAACAGATGGCATCAATGGCAATATCATATTAAAAATGAGGATATTAGGAATGAACTTGACATTGCCAGCATCCAGGAATGCATTAGCAGAGCTAATCTCAGGTGGTATGGTTACCTAAACAAAATGGGCAAGGAACGATTAGCAAAACAAGTGCTCTTGGCCTGGTTGGCAGCAAAGCGACCCAGAGTAAGACCAAGATAAAGGTGGATTGATACAGTACAAAGTGCGTTAGATGATAGAAATATAAGATCTGATAATGTTGGAGTCTCGACAAGTAACAGACTGATTTGGAGGAAAATTGTAGATCGGAAGTTAGTAATGATTAAAAATTTTTATGTAGTACTATCATATCCTGTACACCCCTCGTGGGTACAAGGGGTGTACAGGATATGATTTTTGACAGAAATTGCACAGAAATTTGATGATGATGATGATGATGATGATGATGAAATTCTATCATGAGTCATTGTTATGGGTTGTAATATATTTTGACACATAGCCTAATTCATCAATAAGTCAATCTCTGATATATGATTCCAATTCGATTTAATATTGATATTCGTTTTATTAGATTAGGTAGTTGGATATTACTTGAACAAAGTTTACAGTCAGCAGTCGAAAAACACCATATGAAACTAAGATTATGAATGAGTTAGGTTGACAATATATTCATCATTTGACCATGTACAGAAGAACCTTCAGAATTTTACTGACTTCGATAATTGTTTAAATTTAAAAAAATCTATTTTATATAAAGAGATAGATCTATTTACTTCTTGGTTATTCTCATCTCAGTTGAAGATAATAGCAATCTTACTTTTGAAGGATACAGAAAAAAAGTTTAATACAGATCAGTGCTGCATTTCACTTACCACCACTGCTGACACAAAAATGGGATATCATTTAAACATCCAAATAGGGAATTATTATGTCATCTAATATGGTCTTTAAAAAATGGTTAGGTTAGGTGTGTGGGCATAAGAACTGTGTAATCTTTCCATTTGTGTTCGGTACTAAGATTTAACTTTTATAGATTTTCAAAACTTTCAATTCTATGTACACTTTGCTTCATGACTAGATGATGTCATATATGCTAAGGTTTTGAAAAATCAGGTAGTTCCAATAATCTTTAGATTATTGGCTGTATTGGCACAGGTAGTGCCAATAATCTTAAGTTTATTGGCACTACCTTTACTGCTCTTTCTTGAGATTAACAAAAAGCAGTTTTGGGAACTACTATTTATAAATATGAGCTACATAAATTTAGGTGCTAGATCTGATATCAGATAAAAAGGGTTTGCTTTACATACAGCAGTGGCAATAAATGTATATTTCTTGGAAAGTAATTTTAAACAACTTTCTTTCTTGAGGAACCATTTTGAAAATTGGTTGAAGAAAAAATTAAATTATTTCATCTTTTCAATATCATATTTTAAATATTTATAGCATTTTTTCTTTGAAGGATGTGATAATTCCTAATTTTAATTGAATGACGAAGTTATCTGCATGATAGCATCTGTATTCTTAATTAAAACTTCCAAAACAGTTGTCTGTTTTTGTGTTGATAGAGAACTGAAAATTTGGATGGAGCTTTTTAAAAAGCACCCTGAAATGATGAATGAATAATTGATTCATTTATCTCCAATAAGAGAAAGATTTCATCCTTTTATGTATAGACGGTTTGACTGGAGATGATACAAACTCCATGGTTAGACTATATTTTTGGATGTAGAATTCCTTTTCAATTTTAATCAAACGGTTTTTCTAGTAGTTGTTGTAGTAGTAGATAACTTCCATTTTCTACACATCTTTCATTTTCTTTCTGTGAAATTTGCTAAAAATTTTTATCATTCTGGAACTACTTTCTTGTTCTCAGTTCCACAATTCCTGAATAAATTATCTTATTTAGAATAATCCTCTCCAGGTTTACTCTTGATTTTGAGATCTCAGCAATTCTCAAAATTCTCCAAACTCTGCATTTATTCATTGTTGCCTTTGGAATGCACTGGTTTCCAAAATTCAGGAAAAAAAGAAAAAATATGATAACTCAAACTGTATGATAAATGTTTATGAATTCGGGAAGATCTGTATGATGTGAGATTATAAACAAATATGGAAAATGGTAAATGAATTGTTTTGAGTAATAAATGGGTACATGAACATAATGGTTAAAAACAAGACATCAAAATGAGATTGCTTAAGTGCCTCAATAAGGAATATGATCACCCCTCACATAATACAGCACTCATAGTGATGTTTCATAATTGTCTATAATGGTGTCCAGAAGCTCATTTGGTAACACTGATATTAAAAAACCTTGAGGGACTTATGACAGCTTGCAAAACAATGGGTTTTGCAGAGCAATCATGAGTCCCTCAAGGTTTTTTGTGATTGCTGAGGACTGAGAGTAGTGGCATGTATACCTGTAGCATTCCAAACATGCTCAGTAGGATTAAGGTCAGGAAACCTAGCTGCCCAATCCATATATACAGATCTCTTCTTGAAGATATTAGTCCACAATCTTCACTCAATGAGGATAAGCTTATCTGGTAGAATAAATGTCTATTTTATTATATCCATATTGGGATCAAGTCTTTGTCATTATAAGTTGCATCATTCAATGATCAATGCAGTTCCTCACAAAACATCACACTTCCTCCACCACAAGTGTCCCTCCCACATATATTACAGGGACAATAACATTTCTCTGGTTTATTCCAAATTAGAGTACAACTGGTATTTCTTTGTGAATAATATTGAAACCTCTGTAAACAGTATTGATCCCCATTGATTTGGGATCCTAATAATATGCAGCATGGGCCATTTAAAGCATTCTCTCCTGTGGCATTGGGGGATAGATGCATATGGACTACTGGCTGCCTAGTGTAGACGATCTTTATGAAGCTTTCTGTGACTAATGAAAGCAGATGGCAATGTTCATGTAGCTGACATATGAGTCAGCTATAGGAATAACATGATTCAGAATAGTACTCGTGTACTACCCTGAAAGCAGGTAATCAAGGATATGTAACCGCCCTGTGGTTTTAACCTGTGGCCTTCCTTCACTGTATTCTCTGGGATGCTGTTTTTGACTGTTATGATGGAATATTTCTAATATTTGTATGATTTTTAATAACATGTAACCATATCGCAACCTCTGCTTGACTGCATGGCATTTAGTCTTATGTAGCTGAGTTTCAGATGTTTTTCCCCTGTTTGTTTCTTATTTTATAGAAACTAGTGGAAATACTGCCCATGTTAAATTGTGTCTGTGTCAATTAGTTTACTTTTCTGTTTTCCATTATTAAATTTGAAACAGCTTTGTATGATTTAACATGTTCATTGCCAATCACGCGATATCGCGCGATGCAAGTTCTCACCAAACGGCCGATCATGCGTTATCGCGCTGACGTCGCTAACTAAATAAAAAAATAAAAAAAATTTGACTTCCACACGAAATTCCAATTTTCAGCTTGGCAATGAAAGTGTTAATCATACACTAGTTGCTTTGTTTCTTAATTGTGGAGTATCATAATGCTTGTATAATTTCAGGCATACAAATACAATTTAGATGCATCCCAAATCTAACATGTCTAATTCTCTAACCATTCATCATGAAACTAACCTAGTAACAGCACACAGGTGTACTATAAAGACAATTATAAAGGTTAGGTTCATCAAATTCCAGATATGTACCATTTGATGGGTTATGCAATTTTACTATTATTAAGAGAGATCTTCAATGAGTCTGGAACTTATAGAAGGAAATCATACTATATGCACCAGCAATGCTACTTGTTCTTGAATTCATGCACGAAGCTCTTTCTAAAGCTCTTTCAGAGCAAAACAGGGGAAATGGTTTTTTTTCAAACAGGATTTTTTGTAGTTTCTTATATTTCAACAAGCCCTTTTGATATATTTATTAATCCAGACATGTTTCAAATACTGTAATGATTCAGTCCCATAAGTATTATGCATTAAGTAGGAAAAAAGAGAATGTATCAGTGTGGTTCTTAAAAAAATTATATTTAGTACTATGGATTAAACATTGTGCAAAGGCCTCTTGCACAATGTTTAATCAATTTTTAACATAGATGGAATGCATGTGAATTGCAAAATATTGTCATGTTCACATTAGACTGTGAAAATGAACAGCAAATGAATGTATTATTACAGATATAGAAATATATGATGAATACAAAGTGGAGAGGCATGATGTATTTTATCCATATTGACAGTGATATGGTTGAGAGGAGGAGGTTTTAAAGATGCTGCTGTGAAAATATTACCAGAGGGACCTTGAGAGGCTTGCTGTCATAGAGGTAGCCCACATGGCTTTTCTGTAATTCGATTACACTTCCAACAGGCACCACATCTAAAGATAAATTATTCCAATCACACACTATTATATTTGGAAAATATCTAGCTCTCATTCCTTTTCTTGGCTAATTCATTGTTACCATTCATAAAATATAAAATTCCTTCTACTGGTCTCCTCTATCACCCTTTTAGAAGTTTGTAACTCCCTATCTTATCCCTCTTCTCCTGTTTGCCAGTGTTAGCAGTCTGCAAATTCTCTGTCTATTCTCATAAACTATATTCCACAGTCCCAACAACAGCTTTATCATCCCTTTGCTCCCTTTCCTCTGCAGTTGAATCACCTCAGAAACCAGGAGATATCTTCACACAACAGTCATCCACCTAAGGTCATATCAAGGTCTTGTAAAGAACTATAATACACCATTGGTTATATCAATATATACGAAAGTGGATACCTTTACATTTATTAACACTTAATTGTTAGCCATTTTTATATGCAACCATTTCCAGTGTATGCAAGTTATTCTTCAGTTACTGCAGGTCATTCCCATTCCAGATTAACCCCTCCTTATTTATATCATCAGCAAATAACTGTCTCCTGTCAGGTGCTCCCCTAATGTCATTAATGTAGATGTAGAAAATTGAATAACAGTGGACAAAGAACTGATATTTGAGGTTGTGCATTGATCAGCTTAAATTCTGCACTCATCTCCCTATACACCACTTTCAGTTATATGTCACACATCCTCTTATATAAGCTATAATCCACCTCTCTATCCAATTTGTGTAATAGCATTACACTCTGTATCATGTTCAAAGCTTTAGCAGATTGAATGCCTCATGGTGCACTCATTGTATCTCGTCTGCTGCACAGTTACATTATTATAAAATTTAACCAAGTTACTCCAACATAATTTTATATTAGTAGACACATGCTATCTGTTTCATAGTGCAGAGTTTCGGTCAACTCATTTCTGTATTTTTGCTATAACCTTCACTCTTCCAAGATACTGATGGTGAATAATTAGCATATGTCTTTGTACCACCCTGATGTAGTGGAATTATCATAGCCTTTTCACTACTGTGGAATCCTTCCCATGCTGATATCCAGGTCAAGGCAAAGTCAGCATTGATATTTATATTCTATCAGCCCCTGTTCAGTTTATTTAACAGCTCTAGTACCTGTTCTTGATACACCTGGCATGTTCTATCTACAGGTAGCATTGAGTTCCGTGGTGCATAGACCAGGCAGATAGCATTTAGTGTGTCTCATGCTCAATAGCTGAAGAGAGCCTTTGCATCTCCTACCTTGTTACTATTTTCATTTGCAAGTGTTATTGTTTTACATTCATTCTTCCTTTTACTTGAAATGTGAGAGAATTCTATTGAATTATTTGATTTGCTGAGCCAGTTTCTTGATTAATAAGATTGGACATCCATTTTGTGCCTCCCATATTTATTCTCACACTGTGCACACATTCCAATAATGCATCAGTTAAGTATTTCTTGTTGAATACTTTCCCATTCATGCTTATTTCCTTTTCATCTGGCATCTGATATCAGAGTATTACACTCAGTTGGTATTAGAGTAATCTAATCTATCTGAATTTCAAAACAAAGATTTTTCACTTAACCAAACAGTGCACATCAACTGACTTATCTTAGAGCACCATGCAATTGTACTCCACTCATTCGACCATTCAATTTTAAGAACTTTAAATTGTCTTCTGAATGAACTCAATATCATTCATTCATTATCAGTAATTCCAATGTCTGTTAGTGTGTGATGCCTGCTTCACCATCCTTGGTAAGTTCTCACTATCCTTGACTAGATGATTGAAATACTCCAAACTCTTCCCACACCACTTTCATATCACCCATCTACCCTCGCTTTAGCTGTTGTTATCTATTTATACCATCCATTGTATCAAGCATTGAGGTTTTAAATTTTCTACTATTAGCCATTCTTCAGATATATCCCAAGAACATAGTTTCTTTTGAATTATTTTGCATTACATTTTCTTTGCAGTTTAATTTGCAATACAGTTTTTCGTCTCTTACCTTTTGTACCCATGGAATTATAAGAATATTTCAATAACATGTTCTTTGAAAAGCCAATATTTGTCTCACAGAATCTTTGAACATTACCCATCACTCAACCAGAGACTACTTTTGAATATGTGTTTCCAGCAGTCTGAGCTTTCTGGAAATGCTTACTGATTTGCTTCTCCATATCTTCTACATTGCCTACAGGTTTACTTTAGCTTTTGTTTCTTAGTATAAATCATGCATCATGTTGATCCCTAGGTATGTGAAGTTCCTAACCTGCTCTAGCTCTTCATTGTTGACCTTTAATTGCTTTTTCATCCTCTTCTCTCTGAATATCATTGTCTTTGTTTTTCAATGTTAATTATAGTCTATATCTTTCTATCTTCACTTCAGCACTGTTCTTTCTACTTTCCTTTCATCTTTGATAATGACTATTTTGTCTGCAAATAGCAAATTGTTTATATTACTACCTTGAATTGAAATTCACCTGATGTCCTCTATGACAGCCATTGTTCTTTCTAAATGCAAGATAAAGATGCTTGGGGGTGATATCTAGTCATCAGTCTAGTTCCTCTTGTTGTTCAGAACAATTGCATATTTTCTCATGGCAACCTGTGCATTCTCACTGACGTTGTGCAAGCAACATCACTTTCTTGTGCACTCCATAAGTTTCAGTATGGTGAATGTGCTTTCTGAACTATTCTGTTAAATGCTTTCTGTCAACAAAGTCAACAAAACCGGTATAAACATTTATTTTTACATAGCGCTTTCTCCATAATCAGTCTTATCATTAGTATTTGGTTCATGGTACATCTGTCTTCTAAATCTTGCTTGTAATCTTCCAGTTTTTATTCCATTAGTTACTGTATTATTTTTGTTAATATTATCATAAGTACTTTCCAAAAATAATTTCTTAGACCAATTGTTCTGTAATTTTTAGAGTTCATATTGCTTTCTTTTCTGTGAATCGGTATTGAGATTGATTTTATCCATTTTTTTTATATTTTGCCTTGCTTTCATGCCATATTCAGTTCATTTGTTATCACCTCACTACCATAGTTGAACATCTTTCCAGTGATCGCTTCATTTTCAGGGCTTTTATAGATTTTTAAGATGTTTATCTGCTTTTCAATCCTGGGTATGTATTCTTCCCTCTGCACTTGGTGGTGATATTTCCTTCAATTCATCAATGAACCTTTTTTATCCCTCAACATCTTCCTGTGTCTTATATAACTGAGCAGTATCTTGACTATCTGTCACATATATCTTCTGTGTTCATCAAGATTTGACCATTTACATTTTGGCTGTTTTAGACCCCATTTCTTGTTAATGTTTCTGAACATATATACTTCTTGTTCTGTATTTCCCAAAGTGTTTATTTATATCCTTGCTCTGATTCTGGCCATTTTGTTTTTATCTCTCCTAACTGCTTTCTTTCTTTCATTCTATTTTGTCTATGATGTTCTTCAATTTCTGTAGAGATCTCTTATATAAAAACCTTCTTTTTCTTGAATTATCTTTAATGTCTCCTATGAGATCCAATCGCTTTTGGCTTTAGCAATGTTATCTGGTCTTGCCAAAAATCTTGCCATTATTATTCTGTCATTTACAGGACTGATTGTTCCACAGTTTTCTTGATTCTAGAAACCACTTTGTTGTATTTACCGCCAGTTCATTTACCATAATTGATTTCAGTTCATAACTGACCACATTCCTATACACTTTCCCTGCAATTCTTTCGCACAATTTCCTCAATCCCACTGATTCTGAAAATGCCTTTATTTGTTGCTTCAATTTCGATGTGATATTTGCAATCAATAAGCTATGATCCAATTCCATATCTGTTCAGGATACTATGACAGCACTACATCAGTTTTTATTATTATTAAAAATCTATCCACTCTTTTCGTTCAAATTAGTCTATTGCTTGACAGAACACACAATATATTGTAATATGTAACATTTTGTGCTTGTAACGCATTTCTAACTGAATCAATCCATCTAGACTGTTGTCTTCCTGTGGGTCTCTTTCTGACTATCTTGGCATTATATATTTAATTTTATGGGGTTTCTTCTCCCATCCCTTTGGAGAAGTTAGGTTGAGCCACCCTATTGAGGGATTAGGCAGATATATTTCAGACTGTACATCCGTTTGTTCATGGGATATGTTCACCTTTTATGAAGAACGAATAATCCAAGTTGTGAACAACCTTCTACCTCAATACGAGACTAGCTAACTCAACTTTAGCTGAAATAACCAGATAAAGGTTCCTCACATCACACATGGGATTCAATCCATATTTTTCTGAATAATGGCTTTGTCTATGGATGCTCTATCTTGGCCTTAAACACTTATTTTTCTAATATATCCACCCATTTTATTTAAATGACCTTACCAGATTATATCTCTCTTTAAACATTCTTGAATGCTACCAGTATTCAGTTCCTATATGATATCTTCATTTTTAATATCTTCATATTAAAAATGAAGAAAGAAAAATATTAAATACAGAAAAATGTGATACAAAGCTGCCATTGATGCTATCTCTTCATCTCCATAATTTTTTCTCAGAATCCTCATATCAGATTTTGATTAAGTGCCTTTTTTCTAACCCAACTTTCAGATCCATAACTTAAAACTGGTTTTAAGTTTTGGATCTGAGGATTTTGGAGCATGTTTAAAGAAATTAGGTTCCATTGCATTCCATGATTTTCAGTAATCAATGCAAAATACTTCAAAATTATTTACTAAATAAAGTGCCAAAAGTGTTCACTTTGGCAAATCAAAATTATATAAATTAAGTGGTTATTAAATCCAGCATCGTTTCAAAGCCAAATACAGAAACTATAAATCTTCTCTTCAAAAATGGATAAGAGAACTTTTGGAAATAAACTCGCTGCTATACTATGCATTGGCGAAACCAAACCAAATAGGAAGCATGAAAGCTCAATGTGCCTGTATGTTCACTTCCAATTGGTCCATTTTAATTTAATTTTCAAACTGCTGTCAGACCTTTCACAGGTCTGACAGCAGTTTCAAACTCAATGGTTTTTATCAGAGACCAGTCAGAAACCTCAGAGAGCTAAAACTCTTAGTACTAAGGAACTTGTGATTTCGGAGCTCTCTTAGGGTTCTGCCTGATCACTGAAGAAAAGAGCTCTCAGCCCAGTGAAACCTTTTTAAATGGACCAACAGGAGGCAAATATATGAACATTTTGAGCATTCATGCTTCCTATTACGTTTGGCTAGGAAAACACATAAAATGAAAAATTGTTTCATTTTATAAACTTATGTATTGAATATTGTATAATGTTTAACAAAAAGGAAGAAAACTCACTGCTTTAAAAAACGATAGAATAGATGTCTGTTTGGCTTCTACGTTTCTGCTAATAAGTTATCGTATGGCTGTAGAACCCCGTCAATTCCTCTTTGAAAGTTTAGTTCCTTGCTACAGATTTCAAATCACCTGTTAATAAGAGCAACATCCTCTTCCATTGATTTCAATGGAGAGTTGGTATAGCACCAATCAGACATAACCTTTTGGCATCCAGTTGTCTTGACCCCAGTGCATATTTTCTATTTATCTTGCTGGTCTTAGTCCTTGGTTAATATAAGTTGGTTTTTCTTATCATATTATATCCTCTTGTTTCTGTTTGTTTATTTAAGTTTGAGGCCATACTAATACTAAATATAAATATATTTATATTTTTATAACACTAAATATATTTATATTTAGTGTTAGAAATGCAGTTTTCTTACAAAATCAGGGCATCTATTTTGACGAAGTCATTCACTCTCATGACTTGCCACCCCTTCCAATTGTGATTTATGAGATGCACAAAATTGTGCAAAGTTGTGCAATTCTCATCTGAAGTGAGGTAATCTTATTCATACCTGTAACGTGCATAACATTGAGCATTAACTGTCAAGTCAGTGGAGCAACAGATGAAAGGAAGTTGCTTGGTTCCTCATAGTCCACATTCATCTTACATATTCTTTTTTGCTAAGAGGTTGATGACCCACCTGTAAGCCTGTGAACAATGCAGCATGTGTTACCATTTTTCACATTCCAGTCGGGTACTAGGGGAAAGAAATGAATTTATTATTATTGTCTGAGCAACATATACTCAGGTAAATCTTATCAGACACAGATAAATTGCATGATTTTTAAATTTTTAAAAATAATTCATTTATACAGACATATTTGATTATAAATTTCATTTATATATAGATACTGCTTTGCTTTTCAAAGTTTTCGAAATTTGTTATTTATGCATAACATGTTATTTATTTGGAAATGGATAACGTTTGTGATCTATTCACCAATAAATTCAATTTATGAATCAGCTAACACTGGTAATTGGAAAAATCAGTCCTTTGAAATTCTGAATATGTTGTATTATATTATATCATATAATTAAGTGAACGGCTGAAATACTGTTGCTATTTTAATAAAAATAGCAACAGTATTTCAGCTGCTATTATTATTATGATAATAATAATCAGAAGCAATTAAACTCCACTAGCATAATAACTTACAATATCTTGCAGAAACTGACATGCAGTACTGCTGGTTGATTCGTGGTTTATTGGCACATGGACCACAAATGTCATACTGTACCATAGTGAAATTTATAGCAGTTCACAAAAAAATAAATGGATAAATGAGTAAATAATATGTATATACAAAAATATAGTCAAACAGTGCTGTATCTACATACAAATAAAACTTATAATCAAATATATTTGTGTGAATTCTTTGTAATGTTAAAAATGTCATGTAATTCGTGTCTAGTAACATCTCCTTGAGTGTATATGGCTGTGCTAGATAAATAAAAATGTAATTACCCTCTCATCTGATGTGATATAACAACATTATTCCAGAATATGACAAATGGTAAGATGCATGTTGAATTTTTTCATGCAGTTGGGTCATCAGCCTTCACTAAATAATCTGTAAGATGAGCATGATCTATGAAGAGCCTAGCAGGAACAACTTCCTTACTTTTTTCCTACATTGATTAGACTGCTAATGCTTAATTTCAGGCTTAATATCATGTAATCTTTCAGTGTTTCCTGCCACAGTGACTACTCCTGGATTATTAGGATCTTGTAAAATATCAGTAATTCTCTATGTAGGGAAGTGCCAAACAGTATGTCGAAGAAGTATGAGCTTTTCTACTTGCAGTCTTATTTCCTTCATTCCAGTGTGGTTGGGAATCCAGGACAGCTGGACATCCTAATTAAAGGAACTTCATTTTGTTTTCTACAGCAGTCATAATTCATTGCAAAGCACTGGATGTTGATTATGCATAGGAGAGGAGATAAGCTGTAAAGAACTGAAAGAGCCTCTATAAATTTCGTAGGGGTTTCTATGTACAAGTTGAAGCTGAATGGCAAATTACTTTGCTTTATAATTACTACTGTTGAATGGGATCTGGTTCGATATAGTAAAATGATGAAACAGCAGTACACCCAAGAGAAATTTTTGAATTTCACCATCAGTGTAGATGGACAAGAAATCGATGTGCTGCTCCTTGTGGCATTAAACATTTGAAAATACACAGATTATGGTTAGGATACACAGATTGAGACTTTTGTAATTGGAAAAGTGACATTGCAGGATACATTTCAAACCTACAATGGATGAATGCTGTTATGTTGTGTGCAAGTAATGTCAACGTACATTTTAATAGCTAACAGAGCCTCTTTAACATGCATATGAAAAGAATGTATGGCCATTCATATGCTCCATTCATCATCATCCCTAATGTAGTCCACATGGGATGTTCTTGAAGTGAATATTTTAGGGCATAATTAAGAGATAGTTGTTTTCGTCTAAGTAATAAAGCTGCTTCATTTTCTTGCTCACAAAGGCTTTGAGTGAGAAATGGGGGAAAGACATTATTAGCTATCCATATACCCTGATGATAGATGACAACGATTGCAGTTTACTGTTCTTTGCTAAATCATTTACTTGAGATGTATAATCCAGCTTTGTATAAGGTGGATTATACATGAACTAAAGACATTGAAGATTATTCAGCAACCCATTCTGTAGATGACAGAGTTAAGAAGATTCAATGCTCTCTTGTACTTTTCTCAAAGTTGACAAGCGTGTGGTAAAAATGTAAATTTTCTATAAACTGAATAGTTTTACATTTTTCCATTTTTGGGAAAGGTATACAGAATTTTTCTGTAAAACCTGAATCCATTAATAACAGTGCAATTGATCATATCTTTGCTTGTGCCCTTATTAATGGATTTAGGTTTTCAGCAGAAAAATATTCTGTATACCTCTGCTGAAAAATTACTACCTTCATGTTACAAGAGTAACAGTAAATTTTAACCTCATCAACACACAGAGCATTGCCTGCCTTTTGATGAAGTTGTTTAGCCAACAGGACCACACTTAAGAGAACCTTGGGGAACACCCTGTTCTTCACAATATTTCCAACATAAAACTCAGCTAGGCAGAAATTTTTTAATAAATGCAGGAAGGTGTCCTCTGAGACCTAGGTTATAACTTACATCTCAGAGGTCTCTTAAAATGCCTTATATCTAGCCTGTCATAAACTTTTCTCATGTCAAAGAATATTAAGATCAGATGTCCTTGTTTGTAGAATGTATCTCTTATACAAGTAAATAAATGGGCCATTGGACCAAAGTCAAATAATGTCTACAAAAGCCACATTGGGAATTAACTGGAAGATTGCTGCTTTCAAAATACCTGAGAAGTCTGTTGTCACCCATTTTCTCTTATATCATATAAAGAATGCTGGTCAGATAATTGTTTGCATGTCTTGCTTCTTTCCGGATTTTTGGATAGTGATGACAACCGACTTATGTCAAGAATCTGGAAACTCGTGTTCGGTAAAATAATTAGAGAATAACATCCATAGAAATATTTTATCATTTCATAATGGATGTCAGCACAATCTATTGCACTGGGGTGAACAAGATCATTCTTTTACTCCTTAACACATTGCTGATTTGTACTTAATTTTATTTAAATGGGTAGTTTCTGCAGTCAAATGACTCAATGAATCACCCACTATATCCATTAACATAATACATATCATAAATCTTAAACCTATTCTCTGTTTGGGTGCTCACAACCACCTCTGGCAATTCATTTCACTCATCTAGCACTCTTTAAATAAAGAACCTAGTCTGTCCTTACTGACCACACTCGTAAACACTTTCTGATTATGGCCCCTTGTTTTACCACCTACTCCACATGCTTCTAAAATTTTGTTATTTCTTAATCTTAGAGTCCCTATATTAGGGATTTAGCATCGAAGTAATGCTCTGAGCTGTTTTGCCAACTCTTGTAATATATGTTCTGAATTTCAAATCTTTATCCACCATAATCACCAGCCTCGTCAATTTCCTTTGAACTAGTACCATTAGTATGCTGCAAAGTGTAATCTTTTCGTTCTGATGTGCATTACCTTACATGTACATTGAATTGACAACAATTCTCCTTAGCTTACACTGCTAATTTCTTTAAATCATCCTGTAAGATATCTGCATCACCTTTATTCCACTCAACCATTGCACTCAACAGTGTTGTATTATCAGCAAACAAACAATTTCTACTCCTCAAATTTTTCAGTATAGCATTAACCTGCAAACTAAAGAGTAGATGTGCTAGTACAGAACCCTGAGTACTTCAGTTGTCACCTGCATTCACCTTGATTCCACTCCTATAGACCACCTTCAGTCTGAATAGCAGCCATCCTCTATCCATGCAATGCCACCAGCTTCATATCCATTCCAATTACCTCCAACATATGTAATAGTTTTCCATGGCATATTCTGTCAAATGCCTTTACACCATCCAGCAGTATCATGGTGTAACCATTTTGTTTAATCATTTCTGCTGTTACTTTATAAAATGTGAATCAGTTACTGAGACAAGTCGAACCTTTTACTAAGCCGTGCTTCCCTCTTACTGACTTTCATTTTCCTATCCACCCATTCCTGAATTTCTACTTTTACCCAACTTTTTTGAATTCTTTAAAAAACATTTCAGATATACTAATTGGTCTGTGATTTGCTACTTCTGTCTTCTAGCCA
This sequence comes from Typopeltis vanoorti, assembly GCF_054136105.1. Lineage (NCBI taxonomy): Eukaryota > Metazoa > Arthropoda > Arachnida > Uropygi > Thelyphonidae > Typopeltis > Typopeltis vanoorti. The sequence continues at coordinate 4,077 of NC_143556.1, read as the reverse complement.
TTTTATGTGATGAAACTACCTTACCATCTTTCCACTTTCTTGGAATCTTGCCCAAACTGAGACTTCTATTAAACATCTTAGAGGCACTGCCAGTTTAATTCCACTTTCTTGTAGCACACAAGCTGACACACTGTGAAAGCCCACTGCTATATTTATCTTAATATTTTTCAATATGCTGAGTACCTCCTGTTCAACTACCTCAATGCTCACATCAGACAGTAATATTTTGTTACTTCAAAGTCACCAACTGGATGATATACCCTTGCAAAGAGATCAAGTAACTGAATTATTTCTTCTGCATCTCTCATTTTCATGCCATCTGCACCGAGTTAGGTTACCTTTCAACAATAATTCTTTCTCTTACTTTCTAGGTAGCAAAAAAATTGGATTTACTTCGGTTCATCGACCTCTGTCGATAACGTCTGCTTAGCTAGTTTTCCTCTCAAATTCTGATTTATCCATCTTTCCATACTAGTAACCCTTCTTGCTTCTGCTTTATACTGCTCAAGAGCAGGCTGATCACCTTGTTGTTTATGTTCTTTCCACAATAATTTGTTTTTGCAGCTCTTGCTTTATATAGATTGTCATCCACTTTATCCTTACTTGGTTTATTCCCTTGACCCTGTGTGTGCACTCTGATACTACCTCACTCAAACAATCTGTGATCACTTCCCTGGTAGTACTAATCACATTCTTTCCATGTTGTTTCTTATACCACTACACTTCTGAGTTGCCTCCTAAGTTTGTCATAATCACCAGCTTTCTAATTCCATAAACCCTTTTTTGATGAAAATTTCTACATGTTAACCAACCCCCCATAGACAAAATTGCATGGTCATTTTCCCTGATTAGAGGTAGAGTTGCTACTTTACTCTTAATTTTCTGATGCTATTACCATATCCAATACTCTGAAATCCCTGGTTCACATCATTGTATGCTTTCAGATAATTATCACCAATAACTGTAAATTCCATTTCCATTTTGCCATGTGCCCCTTCTGCTTCCAATCTGGTATCACCATAGCTCAAGTCACTCATTGTGCTAATCTGCTGATGCCCTTCTCCACATTTTCTAGAATAAAATGTGGATTATAGCAGAAATATATTTTGTCCTATTGATCTCTATCACCAGACAGCATCAAATGAACCATTTCAATCGGATTGACAAGTTGTGAATCTGATTGAAATGGCTTGTATATTTGATGGTTTAACACGTTCATTGCCAATCACGTGATATTGCGCGATGCAAGTTCTCACCAAAAAGTTGAGCTGACCAGTGGCAAAAACTCTTCTCCTTTATTTCTCATACTTCAGGCATTTGAGAACATGAATTTTGACATCCCCTTGGGCCCACAGTTACCTTTACATAATGTGATTACCTGTTAATTGATTTGCAACTTTGGAAACTATACCCAGCTCTTCATGATCATTCCTTCTCTCATGCATATCTATCCCAGGGATGGCTATTTGCACACAGTCATTCCTGAACTCATACTCATTTGTCCCACATATGGTTAAACACATACTTGAATGCCCTCCTCCTGCCCATTACCTCTAGTTTTCTAATTTTGCACTTCCATGCTCATTGAACAACATTCTCCAAGCAACTCACTCTAAAATAATTTAAATGCATGTATAGGTCCTTTATGTTTATGAAATGCACACCACACATCTATAAACTGCACTGCATTCCTCCTGCACAATCTTCTCATTGAAAATCATGCCCCTTTTCTTAATTCTGTACTATCATACCAAGGAAGCAGACTCATTATTTTTTATTTCTTACTCTTCATTTTAGCTTCTTTTTACAACTGTCATATAATTTCTCATTGCACATTTCTGAACTTTAAAATCATTTGTGCCTGCATTTGTTCTGAATATTTAAAAGTGCACTAACCACCTTTATCTTTGCAACTTGAAAACATGCTTTGTCACTTTCTTATTAAGCATACCTCTTAATATCAAATCTCTATAAAATGCTATTTCTTTTCTCCTAGTTTCTAACACTTTAATGCTTTTCTCATTCACTGTTTCTTTCATTCAATTGCCATTGTACAGAAGAGTGGATTATTCTGTACTACACTAATCGTTTAAGTTGCTTCAGACATCTCCAACAGACATCTCCAACTGTAAAACTCCATCAGACATCTACCAACTGGTAGATGTCTGATGGAGTTTTACAGGTCCTCGTATTGAGGGTTTCACATTACTGTATTGCCAAACTTATTTGCATGGTCTTTCTCAATGAAATTGCCATCTGGTGGTTTGTACGAGATGACGGATTTCAAAAACGGTGAGATTTCAGGATGTCTGAATTCATGTCCTTGCTTTCTGAGTTGTAGTTTTTTTACTATATTAGCAAATGGTTCTGCCTTAGCCAGATTTAGCACATTAGAGTTTGTGACATGGTCTATCCAACATCAATCTGAGATATGTAGTTCCAAAGGAGTTAATTAGATCTGTAATTTTTTGTGCTTATTATCCAGGTTTCACAACGATAAAAGAAGATGGATCTACTGGTTGCATTATATAGTCTTAATCAAGGAAGGCAACAGGAAACCACCTTGTTTATAGTCACTTCCAATGTACTGGTATAGCTGTCCCTACCTCTGTAAGGATGAAACGAAAACATTCTATACCATTTGAAGGAATCAGAGTAGAATCTTTCAAAAATGCTGCAAAACACACATTGCAATCTCCTTGCCATTACAAATCAAGCTTTAAATACTACAATAATACCTCAACAATGCGAATAAGCCCTTATTGTCCCTATATCCTAAAATGGCAGTCTTAATAGAAAGAATAACTAGAGAGGTGAACCTTTTTAATCAACCACAGTTAAAATTTGCAAAGGGTGTTATTCAGTAGAATAAAACCTTAGTTAAGATGACTTTAATGAAAAACCAAGCTTTCTAAACAACTGATGTACAAATACAACAGATGCATTACATCAGCAGATTAATAGAAAGTTCACATGATAAAAACTTACCACTCATTTTAACCTTTATAGACTTCAAAAAATCCTTTCACTCCATAAATAGAGAAGCAATGTCTAATATTCAGCATCTATGATCTGCCCTGAGAAATAACACAAACAATTTCAATGCCTTATAAAAAATTAGATTGCTACAGTAATTTTCAAAACAGAAACATCTGAATCCTTTTCAGTGAAAACAGCAATCCTGCAAGGTGATGTACTAGCACCTTGTGTTTCTGGTATGTTGGAGTACAGGAAAACCTTGCCTAATGCGTTTAATTAATTCATCAATTATTGTGCACTAAGGGAAATTGCATTAGAATATAAAAAACAATAAGAATAATTATAATTCATCCATGAGCAAGCAAAAATTTCGAAAAAAAATATTACAACATAAGGTATATTAGAGGATAAAATCATCAAACTTAATAAAAATCGATTCTTAAATTTGTGTTTAATGTCTAAACATTCCATAGAGCTACATTTTTCAAAAAAATTAAGTAAAGATGTTTGAATTGTGTTCTTTCATCTTGTCATGCAATTTGCCATAGTTGCTGAGATTTTGGTAGACTTGGAAACTTCATTCCATATCGGGATTAGCACCAAGCCAAACTTCCTTAGTATACTCAATGTGATTGAAAAGTAACTCAAGTTCTTTTCTAGTTAGATTCTTAGTCATAACATTCTCTTGTTTGCTCTTATCTTCTCCATATGCACATTGTTTTCTGTATAAAGGAGATCATTCTCATTTAACTGTTTTGAATGGGAATCGATCAAGTTTCTTGCCTCTTTATTATACAGTTCATTAAATCCAAGTTCTTTTCCCAGCCTCCAGATTTCTTCAATAATGTTAAATTTTGGATTATGAACATGATAAATGAACATAGGCTTGAGTTTAAAGCCTATGCATTGCCTTTTAATAATAACCTAAAATATAAATAAATTGATCTTTATATACTCTCTATCCTTGTTGAGTAGCTTCAGTTTTAGTTAGAAAACGTTTTTCAGCATATGCATCCAAAAGAAACCAATTCAGTCGACTTTCAGTATTTGCCAATTATCATAATCACCCGTTTGAATTATTTTTTGCAATTCTTCAGG